>NC_142801.1:77376506-77484006 GCF_049724085.1 Artemia sp. Qi Xiang Cuo | reverse complement strand
GATACCTTGGATGTGAAGGAGGATTTGTATTGTGAGAAAGAACTAGCGACAGTACTAAAAGAATAAAAAAATAGTAAGGGTCCAGGTGTTGATAGTGTGGTCAATGAGTTTCTTAAATATGGTGGCTGGTTTTGTATTAAATCAGGAGTTAAGCAGGGTTATGTTATATACAGGCAACGGGAGACCACGGAATCAAATGGGTAGGAGAAACTCTCCTAAGCTTAGATTATGCTGATGATTTAAGAATCCTAGATGAAAGTGTGAGCAAAATGAATGAACTTTTAGAAGTTTTGCGAGTTCAGAATGCTAGAATAGGTTTGAAAATTAATGTTAAGAAGACATTAGGTTAAGAAGGTTAATGTTAAGAAGTCACTAAGGCTAGGAATAAATGAAGATGAAAACGTGACGTTGGGTAACGAAAAGATTGGTCGGGGGGGGGGCAGCATCGCTTACCTTGGTAGTAGATCCCGAAGCCGCGCCGAAAAGTCGGCAGCACGCCGCCGAAAAAAACACGGCGGCGCGCCGCCGAGCTTGCATCAGCGCGCTGACGCCGCCGCTGATTATATCGGCGGCGGCGTCACTAATACGCCGCAGTTTTTTTTTGTTTTTTTTCTCTCTTTTTTGGTTATTGATATCGACCTCCGGGCTTCAACCGTCATCCCGGCTAATCTGTTTCTTAAAAATAAATACTGTCATGTTGGGCTCGCCATGTATATCGGTTCATAGGAAGGAGAAAAAGAAATTTTTCTTGAAACAAAAATTCTACCTTCCACTTTTAAATTCTGTTCATTTTTCTTTCTGATTTTTCGGATGAAAAGAGGTAGGTACAAGAGCATTAGGCAATTCAGGATGTTGTCATAGGCAGCGCAATCGCGCTGTCTAAGTAAAGATCAATGTTGGCACAATGTATTTTTTTTTTTTTTTTTTTTCCCATACCAGGGCAATTCGTATCGAAGGAGTTGTAGTAGAAACTTCAAAAAGGGCTCATTCGATTGGAAATTGGAATAACTAGTGCCCTTTTTAATAGTCGAAAGTGATTGGAAGGCAGCTAACACCCCTTCCACGCCCACCTTTTCACCAAGCACAACCAATCAAAATTTTAAGATAGTCATTTTGTTCAGAGCAACTGATTTCCTGAGAAAAAATATGTTTTTTGAGTAGGTTACTCCCCCACAACCCTTAGGGCAAGGGTTTTGTAGTTATGCCCTGGAGGTATATAAGAACGATGTTGGCACAATGTATTATTTATTATTTTTTCCTTTAGACCAGGGCGCTTCATATCGAAGAAGTTGTCGTAAAAACTTCGAAAAGGGCTAATGCAATTAGAGATTGGAGTGGCTTTTGCCCTTTTTAATAGTCGAAAATGATTGGAAGGCAACTAACACCCCGTCCACGCCCACCATTTCCCGAAACACATCCAATCAAAATTTTGAGATAGCCATTTTGTTTAACGTAGTTGAAATTTCTGAAAATTAGGTCTTAGAGGCTGACAACCACCCTCTCAGCCCTGAGGGTCAGGGTTGCAATTTATGCCCTGGGGGCATATACGGTGTTTATAGAAAACGTTGTCGTAGAAACTCAAAAAGGGATCATTAGTTTGGAAATCGAAAAGCCTAGTGCCCTTTTCAATAATCAAAAGTGATTGGAAGGCTTGACATTTTTATGGTTGAGATCGATGTGGGTATAATGTATCATTTTTTTGTTGCTGTTATTGTTTAGACCAGGGCACTTCATATCGAAGGAGTTGTCGTAGGAATTTCGAAAAGGGCTCATTTGATTGAAAATAGAAAGGGCTGATGCCCTTTTTGATAGTCGAAAGTGATTGGAGGGAAACTAATCCCCCTACCCCCCCCCACCCACCAATTGCCTTTATTTTTAAAAAGTTAAAGTTTGCATTATATTAAAACAAAAAGCAAATTTTTTATTCTAATTACCAATAAGGCATCTCAGCAGCATCCCAAGAACGACTGAGGGTATTATGTTCAAACTTTCAGGGCTTCTTCTGCTCTTAAAATTTGACCAAATCAAAATAGCGTAAAAGTATCCAAGCTATCAAAGAAAGTAAACAAATTTTTTGCGAATGTTATCAAGTTTTCCATTTCAGGTCAACTAGAGGAGGTATGAAACTAAATTAAACACTACTATTTGTGTCCAGATTTTTATAAGGGTCTATGTTGTTAAATTTTGCTGAAAATTGTTTTCCAGCATACAAATAGCAGGCCAAACTATAAATTCTTAAAAAAACGAAAATATTTAAAGTATTATTTTCTTTTTCCCTGAAAAGACTATGTCAATATAAAACGAACAGAAATTAATTTAAAAAACTGTTTCCAAAAAATAAGTGTTTTCAAAGAAAAGTAAAGAACTTCATTAAACCAAAAATGAGCAAAATTTAAATCAAATAATCTACCAAGCGTGAAACTACCACAAATCAGCATCGATAAACAAATGAAACCCAAAACGAATAGAAATAACAATAAATAACTGAGTCAAACTCAAAACGAGCAGAAATTAACATAAGTTGGGCTCAAAACCACTATGCCTTCCCGAGGCCAGAACATAATTTGTACTTTACTGACAAAAATACAAATGAATATGCACTGTCAGTTTAATATACATATACTGATATTTAGTAATCAAAATGTTAATATTATTTGATTTATTAAAGTTATAAAAGTAAAACCATTTATATTTTTTTCAGTAAAGCGCAAATTATGTTTTGGCCTTGGGAAGGCATAGGGGTTTTGAGCCCAACTTATGTTAATTTCTGCTCGTTTTGAGTTTGACTCAGTTATTTATTGTTATTTTTGTTCGTTTTGGGTTTATTTATTTATCGATGCTGATTTGCGGTAGTTTCCAGCTTGTTAGATTATCTAGAGCTAGTATAGAAATATATCTATAGAAATGAATTACATTTTTTTTGCACAGTTAGCAGAGCACACTGAAGTTGAAGTAGCCTTAAACTTTGACTTGAAACGTTATAGCTTGACCACTTCTTTCAGAAAAGAATTTCCGAGGGTTATTCCATGTTGATAAGAAAAGAGTAAATAAAGGTGCAGTTTAGTTCCTCCTGTAGTGTAGGGCGCAGGAGCCCTATGGTGAAAGTGCAGGTTTGTTCTCCCTTATAAAATAACTTATTCCAGCAGATACAAAGAAAAAGCCCATTTGCGGCATTCTGTGGGACCCAAAGGTCCAGTACTAGTATCAGATCCCGCGAGTGGCAGTATACGCTCATCAAGTTCTGGCTCTACCGGCCACATGTGCCCCATCTAAACGGCTTTTTAGCATGACAGGACTAATAGTGTCTGCAAAAAGATCAACGGCTCCAGCCAGAGTGAACAAACTCACTTTTGTTACATCAATTGTAACTGAAGTGATGTAACCGCTGATTTAAAATTGTTAGTGTTGTTAAGCCATGGTATCTGATTTGTATACACTGTTTTTTCGATGTTGTTATTTTATTTTTATTTTTTTTTTCACTTCCTTTTCGTATGTATTTGATGAACAGGAGATGTTTGAACTTCAAACTTTGAAAGTTATACACACATTAGCCCAAATCATTAACAAGCAGGAAATGACTAAACACGGGATTTTATAGGAACAATGCGATGTTAAACATAAACACAACATAGGTTTCCCTGGGTCTAGTGGCTAAAACTGAGAATTCTACTTAGTCTGATCAACGGTGGATATAAGCACTTTTCGAACGGCCCACGAATTCCTGTTTTGTCATATTGTTCTTGTATGTTTTTAGCCAACCATTTAAAAATCCTTACTAAAATCGAGGTTGAACGTGCTTGGTGAAGTGGAATTTTTATTATTATTTTTAATCAGAAAAATCGATGCACCGTGACGCGCCGCCGTTCTAAAATCGGCGGCACGCCGCCAAAAAAAATTCGGCACGCCTGGCGGCGCGCCACCGCCGATACTGAATCACACATTCGCCGCCATCATTTCGGCGTGGCGCGGCTTCGGGGACTACTTGGTAGCATTATTAGTAAAGACGATGTGAGCAGTGAAGATGTTAAAAGTAGAATAGCCAAGGCTCAGGGTGTTTTTTCACAGTTAAAAAAAATTAGAAGAATAGAAAGATAAATCTGCAAACCAAGATCAGAATATTAAGTTACAGTGATGACAGTGGTCAAATATGGGTGTCAAGCATTTGCGGTTCGAAAAGCGGATGAAGATCCGCTAGATATTTTCCAGAGAAATTTCCTAGGGATTGTTCTGGGCACCCGGCTGACTATCTCGGCGGAAATAATGAAAGAAAGGTTGAGATGGATAGGGTACGTTCTGCGGATGAAGGATGACAGATTGCCGAAGATTATCCTTTCCGGACAACCGTATAGCGCTAAACAGGAAGCAAGTCGTCCTCGTCTAGGGTGGGAGGATGTCAAAAAGAAATATTTAAAGTAAATGGGAACTTCCTGGGAGGGTGTAAGGAGGGAGACTTTGAATTGATTGGGATTGAAGAGGAGCGTGCGTAGCTGTGTTGACCTCAGGTGGCTTGGTGCTGCAGTGAATTGTTAGAAGTAGTAGTAGTAAATTTGTTTATAAAGTAACGAAGAAACTAATAAAGAAACCGGTTTGTTTTCGAGTTTTACAGATCGTAAACTTGAATGAGTGGCGTATAATACACAAGTACCGGAATTTTTAATGGAAAGAGAGCCAGATTTCCCGGTATTATTTAAGAACGATCAGAAATCTAATAAAAAATAGAAGTTTTTTCATCTGAAAGTAAGGAGCAACATCAAAACTTAAAACGAACAGAAATTAGTATGTATATGAAAGGAGTTGCCTCTTTCACAAGACCTTCTCTTGTCGCTAAAGCTTTGAGTTTTTGTTCTAATTGTTTAAGAATGATTCCTGAAACACAATGGCCGTTTAGTTAGAATAATAAGCATTGTTTTAAAATTCAAAAAAATCTTTACGGTAAAGAGCGAGGTCTTGAGGAGGAGGCAACCCCTTTCATATAGCCCAAATTATATATTGCTCATCTATTGTGTTATTTGTCTTTGTCTTGTCTCACGCTAAGCTGAAAGAAACTCACGAAGAAACCGGTTTGTTCTCAAGTTCTACACAGCGGAAACTTGAGTGAGTGGCGTATAATACACAAATACCAAAATTATTTCCCCCTAGGGAAAATAAAACAGCAAAACTCAAGTAAAATACTCAAATTTGGAAAGCCTTATTTTCGACGGAGGAGGGGGTAAACGCCCAGAACCACGTAATATACCTATTATACCCATGATGCTATATACTCAATTGAAGATATATTAGTACATTAAAATGCTGCCGGCACGCACATTGCATATTTGTACCAGAATAATAGATTAAGCTGGTTCCTGATTGCTGTACATGAACAGTTTTTTAGAACATGTAATTAACATTACGTTAAACCACTCAAAATTCGCAGTGATTGTTGAAAAGGTGGTGTTTTATACAAGATTGATTTTATAAAGGGCAATTTTTTTTTTACTTTTTTTTTTAAACTCTTATTGAGATGGATTTGTTTTGAAAGGAAAGACTTTATTAGACAGCTAATAAAAAATGGAAAAATATTCCGATTAATAGCTTTTCCTGTAACTGAGTAGATTGGGACGTGTTGTGGAAAAAAGAGAAAATTCGAAATATCTTTGAAACCAAGAAGGGCAGGAGCAAACGAATTCAACGAATTGAAACATGCTTTATTACACGAGGGAATGCGATGTTAATATGACTTTTTCAAAAAAATGTCACACAAAGCCTTTTGAATAATCCCAAGCAATATGAGTCACAATGTAACACTTTCACAATGGACAAAACACAAAACATATTATAAATATATTAGTTGGGTTTATAGCTTTCATTTCGTGCTTAAAGAATAAAAGTATATCATACAGCCGGAATCGAAGCACTTTTATTACTTTTGGCCAAAAGCTAAATGCATGACAATTCGTCCTAAATAGAAATAAAAGAATTCAAATGAGTAAAGATTATATCAGAATGGATGATAAGTTTCTAGCCTAATAATAAGGAACAATTAATTAATCACTTTGTTGCCATATAATTTGGACTAAAATCCCTACAGTTGGACATTCAACGTAACCTTCTTCCTCCCTACCAAGTACCAAGAGAAATTGGAAATGAAATACTATACCAGACAAACTGGAAAGAATGCCACTAGTCCAAATGATTCCTTACACAACACTGCCTTTCAATTTGCAATCAAAATGAAATAAAAAAAAGAATGGAAAACGGGCGAAACTTTTAATAAAATAGTGAACTTAGCAAATAATATATATATATATATATATATATATATATATATATATATATATATATATATATATATATATATATATATATATATATATATTCAACTTTTGATGCTAAATGTTCATACATCGTTTAGAAATTTCAAGTAGATAAGGTATTATGTCATACAACATTTTTAAGCTTCGACACACCTCTAATGGAGGGGAGAGGGGAGGGATTAAAAGGATCTTGTTCCAAGAACGGAAAAGATAGAAGAAAGAGTGTATATAAAACTTATAGGGAAGCAGGGGTCTTTGGATCAATTTCCAAGGGGATGGAGGGGGCTGGAATTTCCCGTATGTGCAGGTATGTTTCAAAGTTTCGTTTGAATTCCAAGTTCTACCGTTATCTTGGAATTATCTTATCTTTTATCATAAGACACTCCTTATCGCCTTTTAGAATCATGTCACGATCTTTAACAAGAAAATCGGTAATGAGAACGTTCAACTGAAATTGGGAATTTCAAAAATTACACGTAATAAAAAGAAGGAGGGGAAACATTTGTAAAATAAAAAACAGAAGAAAACACATTTTTGATAGAAAATCATATCCCTATGTATGTGTGAACAGCCAGAAAATAAATGCAAAAAATACAAAAATAAGGGAACTACAAACTATGGCTGAAAAATAATCAAAATTAAAGACTTGATTGCTAAGGCTGTAGCTGACAAGGATGACGCTGAACCTCTGAAAAAGCCTAAATGCTCTATTGAATGGGTTCTCCAAACAGAAATGTCAAGGGGGTCAAGTTTAAAATTTAGAAACATGGCCGAAAAAGAGGGGCCGAGAAAAGGCCGAGAAAAGGGTTTCCATCAGTGTACCTTCTTAAGAGAAAAGGGACCATGATTCTTCTCAAAATTAAACGGAAATGATTCTTATGAAGCCAAGAGATTAAAAACAATTACAGCAAAAATTATTAGATGAAGCTAAATATAGAGATTCTAGTGTAAGAACTAGGAGGATTTTAATTTCACTTTATGATTTTATTCCTTTTCTATTTCTGACATCTTCAGTTTTCTACATCTGCTAATTCTGTTCACGAGCCAATTCTTGATACACATTTTAAGATGAAAATACAGCTTTTGCTTCAATTATTCAATTTTAGATAGATATACTATCCAGAATCACACCATTCTATAATTTTTGTTTGAAGAGATTTCGCCTATTCTGTCAATTTAATATGAACTACACTACGCAGCGACCCTGGACAAGAATATATTCAGTAACTGACAACTACTGAAAAAAATCGCAACCCCACCTTTACATTATATCATCAATCAGATGGCATAGTAGTAATGCATCTAGCTTGACTCTAAACTGAAATATTGACGGTTTGAGCAAAGACCAGCCCAAGAGAAGATATGCAGGAGTACCAGAGACTCCACCTGTCTATACACAGTACAACCTATATTACAGGAACCGGTTTCTTTGCCATTTAGTTTCATCGCCCACCAATTCATTCGAATTTTAAATAATAATGCGCTCTAAAAATATTGTGTCAGGTGGTCAAGCACTGCACCATCCATCTTCTTAAAAATTTTCTAAATCTTCATTATTATTGTATAGGGACCAATTGTATAGGGACTTACTCAGCCCTTCTTTGAAAATGCGTGTCAAGGCCCGCAGGCTCACAATCTAAATCCAGAATCAGGCCCTAAAGGTTATTCTTGCAGAAATTGACTACAACTTGGCCCTGAAAACGAAAATTTACTACGTTTCCGAGAGAGCCGATTACAACTGAGGATGCACTTTGGCCAATTCTTGCTTTTAAGTTGTCAACATCGTAGATTCTTATCACCTGTAGGCACGTCGCTTGAACACAAAAAACCAACGGTTCGTTTTCAGGAGGTGCACACCCTTTCATCAGAGGTAACTACTGTAATGCACCATTTGAATTAGACGATTGAACACAAAAAACCAACGGTTCGTTTTCAGGGGGGTTGCACACCCTTTTTACAGAGGCAACTACTGTAATGCACCATTTGAATTAGACGATTGAACACAAAAAACCAACGGTTCGTTTTCAGGAGGTGCACACCCTTTCATCAGAGGCAACTACTGTAATGCACCATTTGAATTAGACGATTGAACAAAGAAAACCAACGGTTTGTTTTCAGGGGGTTGCACACCCTTTCATCAGAGGCAACTACTGTAATACACCATTTGAATTAGACGATTGAACACAAAAAACCAACGGTTCGTTTTCAGGAGGTGCACACCCTTTCATCAGAGGCAACTACTGTAATGCACCATTTGAATTAGACGATTGAACACAAAAAACCAACGGTTCGTTTTCAGGGGGTTGCACACCCTTTCATCAGAGGCAACCAACTGTAATGCACCATTTGAATTAGACGAAGGAACACAAAAAATCAACGGTTCGTTTTCAGGGGGTTGCACACCCTTTCATCAGAGGCAACTACTGTAATGCACCATTTGAATTAGACGATTGAACACAAAAAACCAACGGTTCCTTTTCAGGAGGTGCACACCCTTTCATCAGAGGCAACTACTGTAATGCACCATTTGAATTAGACGAAGGAACACAAAAAACCAACGGTTCGTTTTCAGGGGGTTGCACATCCTTTCATCAGAGGCAACCACTGTAATGCACCATTTGAATTAGACGATTGAACACAAAAAACCAACGGTTCGTTTTCAGGGGGTTGCACACCCTTTCATCAGAGGCAACTACTGTAATGCACCATTTGAATTAGACGATTGAACACAAAAAACCAACGGTTCCTTTTCAGGAGGTGCACACCCTTTCATCAGAGGCAACTACTGTAATGCACCATTTGAATTAGACGAAGGAACATAAAAAACCACGGTTCGTTTTCAGGAGGTGCACATCCTTTCATCAGAAACAACCACTGATATGCACCATTTGAATTAGACGATTGAACACAAAAAACCAACGTTTCCTTTTCAGGAGGTGTACTACTGTAATGCACCATTTGAATTAGACGATTGAACACAAAGAACCAACGGTTCGTTTTCAGGGGATTGCACACCCTTTCATCAGAGGCAACCACTGTAATGCACCATTTGAATTAGACGAAGGAACACAAAAAACCAACGGTTCGTTTTCAGGAGGTGCACACCCTTTCATCAGAGGCAACTACTGTAATGCACCATTTGAATTAGACGATTGAACACAAAAAAACCAACGGTTCGTTTTCAGGGGATTGCACACCCTTTCATCAGAGGCAACCACTGTAATGCACCATTTGAATTAGACGATTGAACACAAAAAACCAACGGTTCCTTTTCAGGAGGTGCACACCCTTTCATCAGAGGAAACTACTGTAATGCACCATTTGAATTAGACGAAGGAACACAAAAAATAAACGGTTCGTTTTCAGGAGGTGCACACCCTTTCATCGGAGGCAACCACTGTAATGCACCATTTGAATTAGACGATTGAACACAAAAAACCAACGGTTCCTTTTCAGGAGGTGCACACCCTTTCATCAGAGGTAACTACTGTAATGCACCATTTGAATTAGACGATTGAACACAAAAAACCAACGGTTCGTTTTCAGGAGGTGCACACCCTTTCATCAGAGGCAACTACTGTAATGCACCATTTGAATTAGACGATTGAACACAAAAAACCAACGGTTCCTTTTCAGGACGTGCACACCCTTTCATCAGAGGTAACAACTGTAATGCACCATTTGAATTAGACGATTGAACACAAAAAACCAACGGTTCGTTTTCAGGAGGTGCAAACCCTTTCATCAGAGGCAACTACTGTAATGCACCATTTGAATTAGACGATTGAACACAAAAAACCAACGGTTCCTTTTCAGGAAGTGCACACCCTTTCATCAGAGACAACTACTGTAATGCACCGTTTGAATGAGACGATTGAACACAAAAAATCAACGGTTCGTTTTCAGGAGGTGCACACCCTTTCATCAGAGGCAACCACTGTAATGCATCATTTGAATTAGACGACGGAACACAAAAAACCAACGGTTCGTTTTCAGGAGGTGCACACCCTTTCATCAGAGGTAACGACTGTAATGCACCATTTGAATTAGACGAAGGAACACAAAAAACCAACGGTTCGTTTTCAGGAGGTGCACACCCTTTCATCAGAGGCAACTACTGTAATGCACCATTTGAATTAGACGATTGAACACAAGAAAACAACGGTTCGTTTTCAGGGGGTTGCACACCCTTTTAAGTTGTCGTATAGAAAACTAGGGGTACGACATAAATTCTGATGCACTCTACAGTAATAAACCATCCTTAAAGTGACATAATTCATTTCAATTCTGCATTTAAGTAAGGCTTCAGACATGTGACGCAACGATGACGAAGGTCTAATTACGGTTTTAAAATTACGGAAGGTCTAATTATGGTTTAAAAGATGGTGAAAAAACCTACTAACGTCTTAACCATCACGCGGTGAGATTCAATAATCTTTTACCCAGCGTAAAATACATCTTTTTCCTTTGGAATAAACGTTCCAATAATACGCTATTAGAAAGAGAGAGAGAAAGAATGGGAGATAAATAGGATGGCAATGTAAAAAAAGAAGAAAAATCGATAAATAAGCGGAGAAATATTATACAAAGATATTTACCTGCAGGGTCGTCAGCTATGACATCTAAGTAGTCCTCTGATTCCATATCCATTTTAGCCTTTTCAAAAGCTTCTTCTATCTGCTTCTTTTCAAGTAAACGCAATTCAGCGCCTTTTTTCTGACGCTCAAGCTCGCTTTCTAAGGCAGCCTACAATACGAAAAGTTTATTCCGCCTAATGAAGCTTCATCTTTTTAGAATGAAATGGTTAAATAGCATAAAAGTGGTACTAAGGCAAGTAGATTCATTGGAGCCCCCTTCCTCTCTTAATCCCATCATGTTAACGACTTCTCTCATAGTTGTCTTGTTTTTCTTTTATAGGTTATATAAGGAAACCGCTCAAGAGATATGGTCCAGGTACTTTAATATTGGAACATAAGGTTTTACATATTTTGGAAGGACATAAGTCTTTAATGTCAAAGTAAAATTCAAGCTCAAGTACTGATTTGAATCACAATAAAGTAAAGTTGGATATCCACATGTATCATTCCAGAAGTCCATTTCTCTCCTGAAACGTATAAATCTACCAAGAATCCACGTTACTCCATTTTCGAAAGCCCCCCCCCCCCAAGAAAATTCCTCTGATGTTTCAATATCAGATGTTGGCCATGTGTAGCAAGAGTATCTGTCATCATCATCGTAATCGTTAGCATCACTATATCCATAATCTAATCTCCTTCCAAATAGTTAAGACCAGGTCTTTTTTTTTTTCTTTTTTTTAATTTATAAATCCCACCTCCTCTCCTCTCGGTGACCTTCAAATTTTCTTTAAAAATATTTCATAATTTATCTAATGTCACCTTCTCTTTTCTTAATAAAAATAACATCTTCAAAAAAATTTATACAAACTGCATCATAAATTAATTTATTTTTTGAGTTACATGTTGTACAATTTTTTGCAATCAAGAAAACTTTTATTAAATTATTCCTTGATAACTTATTTAAAGATTGTATTAAACTAGTCAGTACATTAGTCTCACATATGTTAACTAACTCGATTAAAAATGAATTTAAATATCAATTATTATTTTTATTATTTTTTATATGTCATTTTGATCGGTTTTTACGTTTAATGGGGCACTTAAAAGAAGGGTTGTCCGTTAACCCATTGATACAATTAGCAACTACATGTCTCCGTATTTCGCAACTCGATCATTTAGCCCAAAAGGATACGCAGTACCCAGAGCATGGATCCAATACTCTTCTTGTCTGCGTAATTTAATATTTTTTTCCTCTTTAGTAAAGTTTTCTAGTTCCAGATTTTCTAAAATTGTAATAGTTAGATTAGATACCGAGCAAGTACCATTATTACAATGTTGAACTAGATAATTATTAGTTTTTTCCTAGGTAATTGTAGTTTTATGTCCCGAAAATCTCTTATATATATATATTGTTAATTGTTTCCCCCACATATTGTAATTGACAATTTTTACATTCTAGTAAATAGATAATATTATCTGTTTTGCAATTTTCCTATCCAGTTCATAAACATTGAAACTTTTTATTATATAAAGTGCTTTTAACATAATTTCGAGGGATGAAGTTATCTTGACAAAGAAAACAACGACCATTACACTTACTAATATTCGGCAGACCCCTTTGAATATAATCCTTATCAATATTATTCAATATAAAATACGAAATCAAATACAGCCAAAACGACAAACAATAGAAAAATCCAAAACATCTCCAAAAGCCAAGCCAACAGTCCACAAGTAATAAGGTTACTCTAACTAATCATACAAAAAAAAAAAAAAAAAAAAAAAAAAAAAAAAAAAAAAAAACCTACCCTAAATAGAACATTTGCTTAAGCAACCCTTTTAAAATAAGTGATAAATTCGCCAAATAATCATCAATTTCAGGTAAAACCTGGACCAGGGTTAAGGTCCGTCGGAGAGGAATTTTTATGATTCCTCCACCAGCACTAGATCCAACCTGGATTCATATTATGTTTAAGAGGTAATTACTTGGCAAAAAAAAAAACCAAAAAAAACAAAAAAAAAAATATCAAAACTAAAAACTGTTTGACTAATCCAGCAAATTATAAAAAATTGCCCTTGAACGAGGCTCTCACCTTACACATCCTCGTTACTCGTTACAATAACTCTTTACAAATGATAGATTCTTTGGTGAATGATTTAAGCTAATAGATTCTACTCAATTTAAAGTAATGAATGTTATAAAAAATCGTCCAATAATTTAGTATTAGATAAATTTATTGTAGTGTTATATAAAAAATTTATTTTTTACTAACCCGTTACTTTTTAAGAATAATCTTTTAATAAAAAAAGCCCAAAGGACTACTCTCTTTGAAGGTACTATTAGTTAAAAATGTTATAGCTTGGATATGATATGCAATTTATTGGAATTTGTTCTATTTAATACATTTATAAGATTTAGTGGGAATTTATATAAGCAAACTGTAGGTATTCCTATGGGTGGGAATGCAAGTCCATTCATAGCAGACCTGTTTTTAAGTCAATTAGAATATGAATATATGATAAATAAAAATAGCCCAAACAACGTAAAATATAACCTTTCAAATAATAAAAGATATCTGGACGATCTCTTGGTAATAAATTGTGCAGAGTTTATTGAGATTTCAAAAAATATTTATCCACAAGAGTTAATTCTTGAGCCTAGCTATGGGATGGGACACTCCGACCATTTCTTAGATTTAAATATTAATATTTCAAATAATAATAAATTAGTTTTTAAATTATATAATAAAACGGATGATTTTAATTTTGAAGTAATTAATTTTCCATATCTTGAAAGTAATATACATTCAAATATTACTTATTCGGCTTATTATTCCCAATTATTTAGGTATGCAAAAATATGCAGTAATTACGCAGATTTTAAAATTAGATGTAAAAAGCTGAGCGAAAAACTTATCTTAAGAGGTTTTTCTGCCAAAAAAATTAGTTGGCAATTCAAAAAATTTAGTTTCATGTATCATGAACTCTTAAGTAAATATATAAAAAATTATAAAGAAATACTGAATGATATTTTAATATAATTTCTCGCAGGTTGAGTTTCTAGGGGTTTCAAACAAGCTTGAGGATCTTTAAATTGGTAATTGGTTCCAGATACCAATAAAAGATACATCTGGAATTGTCTTCATTTGTTCCAGAATGGTCTCTTTCAGTGACCTCTGGGATTTGATTATGGAAACATTGAAACACTTTTTGTATGTAATTTTTATTAGCTTGACTAGTATGCATGTATTTCACA
Source organism: Artemia sp. Qi Xiang Cuo (assembly GCF_049724085.1). Taxonomy (NCBI): domain Eukaryota; kingdom Metazoa; phylum Arthropoda; class Branchiopoda; order Anostraca; family Artemiidae; genus Artemia; species Artemia sp. Qi Xiang Cuo. The sequence continues at coordinate 77,469,877 of NC_142801.1, read as the reverse complement.
GGTTTGACCTGACATAGGGTTACCATATAGATCTTATGGTAGAGGCGCCACCGTGCTGGGTAAAGAATGTAAAGCCTCGAAACCCGTTAAGGCCGGTGGTATTCTTCTGATGAGCCCTAATTGGAAGGTTTTACTTGGAAATATTTTGCTAGATTTAAGGTGCTTTTGCTGGTAATTTTACAACGACTTACATTTATTGATGACAACTTTGCATGGATTTGGACTTTTCTATTTGGTTGATGGTTTGGGTATACTGTTTGGTCCTAGGTAGTTGGATGGATGTGTAAGGTGAGAGCCTCGTTCAAATGCACATTTGTCTCAATTGCTGGATTAGGACGACAGTTTTTTTTTTTTTTTTTTTTTTTTTTTTTTTTTTTTTTGCCAAGTAATTACCTCTTAAACATAATAAAAATTTAGCTTTTCAAAATATACCAGGGTATAAAAATAGAGGTATACTACATTTCAATTTTCTTATACCATTTAGGTTCATCCGATATCTCAGGCTGCCCTTCCCCCTTAGGGCACCCCTTCCATCCTGACCTTAAATTACGCAAGTGATCTTAAATTAAGACCAAGTCTTAAGCATAGCTAATCACGAAAACCACATTGCCTATCTATCAAAAGAAAGCCTCAAGATAAAATGTAATAGTAAGATAGAGGAGCTTAAACTTGTAAAAGAAACATTAACTGCCATCTAGATCACTCTGCTACCGAATTGGCATCGTAGCATATTAGGTAGGGTATTAGAGGGTGACAATGTCGTTAAATAATGATTTAAAATCCTCTGTTAAAACAGTCTAAATTTTGCACATTTTTAGAAGTACATTGACGCCACATTTGAATTATACTTATGATGATATTAATGTATAAAGAAGGCTCAGTGTTGAAGCTAATTTTTTTCTTTTATCTTGGTAGATTCATTTTATTGTTATTTTTTCCTTTTTTTTACCAGGTTTATTAAAACGGAAATTTTAGATCTCAACATTTCCACTTCATTTTTTTTTTATATATATAATACCTTGATTTTTTTTTTAGAAATGGAAAAGATTTTTGGCCAAATTTTGTTTTGTATTTCTCTTTTTTACAGAGAACAAAAAGATTACAATTCTCCTAGGAGGTGACAGGGATGGAGGCTGTAAGCATAATTGAGTGGCCAAGAAATATACGCAATGGAAATATTCTCGAGCGGCAAAAAATGCGATGAACTATTAAAATACTTTATCATTAAATTGACGGTTTTATTACAATTCAGCAAAATAAGTAACGGTTTTCATTGGCGCATCAATGTAAGGACCTAGATGACCCCCCTGGGAGAGAAGGAGATTAAAAAAAATCGCCAAGAAGAAAATAAAAATGCTCCTATTTAAATGCTGGAGAAAAAAAAAGTGCTGGCAGTACTTGCACCCTCTGTTCAAAATTTCCTAGCGGCACTCTTGTTTTTTGGAGCATTATGAAAGTAATTTATAATTGTAAGTAACTTTAAGATTTTATTTAGTGTTTGTTTATGAAGAGTATATCTGCATATCTTCTTGTACTAAAAAGAGGGAAGGAAATAGTGTTTGCCTCTTTCTTTTAAAAGTTCTTCCTTTCTTTTAGTCAAAGAGTCGACCTAATATAGTAAAACAAGAATACTTGGAATTAACATAAAAACATCAAGAGAAATGCCTTGACATCCACCTCATGTTTCTTTGGTAATTAAGTTGGTAGTGAATTGGTAATTCAATTGACAATTGTAATTAACTTGGTAATTAAAATAAAAAGATTTCGAGAAAAACCTTGTGATCTGCCTCATTTTTCTTTTGTAATTAAGTTGGTAATTAGTTGGTAATTAAAATAAATGTCAAGAGAAAAACCTTGAGATCTGGCTCATTTTTCTTTGGTAATTAAGTTGGTAATCAGTTGATAATTCAAATAAAAAGATGTTAAGAGAAAAACCTTGAGATCCGCCTCATGTTTCTTCAGCTTGTTCGACGTCATAGCCGAAAGATTTTGCCCCTGGGCAAACTCCCAGGCTAAGAGCTGCGATATTCGCGCTACGGAACCTTCTTTCCTCGAAGATATCGAACCCGTTCCACTGATCTGAGAAGATTTCGTTGTACTGCCAACCAATGTAGATATTGCAGATTCAGGGAGAGACTGTACACTACCGTGACCAGTACCAGTTGAGCTACTTTGAGTGCTCGATACTGATGACCTTCGTTTATCGTCAAGTAGCTGGAAAAGGAGCAATAATATATTATGAATGCTTATAAAGACTAAAACACCTCTTTATGATGTTTCAGCGCCCCGCTAGCAGCAATTGGACAAAAGACACACCACTATATCCCATATAAAAAAGGAATTTTCCCTGTTGCTCAAGATGGAGGACTGTAATTCTCCTAAATAGAATTAGTGATTATGATTCCAAACTTGCTGTTTTCAATTAAATTCGACACTATTTTTGTGAGGTTTCTGGCTATTTTTTTGAAATTCCAACAGAATTGTTTTCACAACAAACTTTATCATCAAGTTTAATCTGAATGATAGTTAACATTCCTGAATCAGCTTCAAATGGTGATTTGTCCTCCCTTGATGTTTTTTTTTTCACAACAGGTTTTTATATTTTCGGTTACTATGTCCCCTAGGGACAACCTTAAGAAAAATTGTGCAATAGCTTAGGTATGGGGTTCCTAGCCTTTTTTAGCCTTTGGAACATATTTGGCAAAATATTCTTCAATAAAACCAGGTTTACTAAATTCAGTGGTTAATTACGCTCTAGACCAACCCGAGAATGCAATCACAGATCCATACTTTAAAATATCGTAGAACACTTAAGATCACACATGAGTTGGGTAGAGTTCAGATTGTACAACTCTGACGTAGAGCCAGAGTTTTCAGGAAATTTCAAGTTGAGTTTCGAATTTCAATTTCAGTTTCAAATTTTAATTCGAAACTGAATGAAAACTAAAATGTAAAATTTTTCAAAACAGTCCTATTTTATCTGTTGCATGTTGTTGTGAGTTTTCTTTCTTTTATATATTTTTGTTTTGCTGAGGACGGCCCTTGGACATAGGGCCGAAATATTCATTCAAATTATCTTCCCCATCTCATAAAAAGATTCGCTATTGTTCTTCTTGTTTTTGATGTTTGTGATGTTGTCTTGTTTCTACACGGAAGACACAGTTTGTGTTCCACGCATTCATACAAATGAAACATTCCGGTAAGAGCTACAGTTGCAAAAGCCAACCGAGTCTTTGAAAAATGGAATTACTTTAAGTCTAAATCACATAAATACTTAGCTAGACATCAATGTCTAGCCATACTTATTATCTGCCAATCATAGTTCGCTACCTCTTTTATAAGCAGCCGTGATTGGTCCAAACTGATGGTGGCTAGAAATTGATGATTATTTAAGCACATGTGAATGGACCTTAATCAAAATGGCCTAAGCTATATTTATTCATATTTAATAAAAATTATGTGAATCTACCACTATATAAATCAAGTATGCAATTAAGGGAAATTACCAATCATAATTTGTTTCCTCTTGTATAAGCAGCCGTGATTGGTCCAAACTGATGTTGGCTAGAAACTGATGATTTTTTAAGCATATATGAATGGAACTTAATCGAAATGACCTATGTTACATTCATTTATATTTAATAAACGTTACATAAATGTCACTATATAAATAAGATATACAATTAAGAGAAATTACCAGGGGCGTTATATACCAATGATAATTTGGTTCCTATTTTATAAGCAACCGTGATTGGTCTAATCTGATGATGGCTAGAAATTGATGAAATTTAAGCACATGTGAACGGAGCTTAATCAAAATGGCCTAAGCTATATTTATTTACATTTAATAAAAATTACATTAATCTGCCACTATATAAATCAGGTATATAATTAAGGAAAATTACCAGGGACGTTATATACCAACCATAATTTGCTTCCTCTTCTATAAGCAGTCGTGAATTAATGAAAGTGATGATGGCTAGATATTGATATCTAGCTAAGCACACCTCTGAATGGACCGTACTTTCCATAGGCCATAACCGTAGGTGTCTGCTGGATTAGAGAATCACCATTTATCATCTTTTTTTACTTATTTCCTCCCCATTGAGACGAAACCGGTTTTCGCAATAGAGATTGCGACTACAAAACGATGAGTCTCAAAAACGTCAGTACAAGTGCCACAAAAAAATTGACAAACTTAATAATCTTTGGAATCCTACCTCTCTCCTTGTTGAGACTTTAAGTGATTTCTCCATGGCAGACGAGGCTCCAATATCTGGATCGGACGAACTGATTCGTTGAGCACAAGATTTTAATATTGAAGCAACAATATGTCGCGGACTTAGCAAAGTTTTATCCTCTTCCCCTGAAAAGGAAGGAACAATTCAAGAACAACCAAAATTTATATTTGGGTTGGCAGAAGCACATCCAGGATTTTTGTTCGGTGGGGGGGGGGGTTACTACTTTCTTGGGGGGGGGGAGGGTTACATAAAAACCTCAAAAATCGCATACAAAATTTGTTTATGTCCATTTTTGTTACGTTTTTACGAGTCAAACAAACATTTCGAGGGGGGTGGGGGTCAAACCGGGTAATTGCCCCCCCCCCCTGAATACGGCCTTGTGCGTTGGGAACGTTCCTCCCGACACTAAAATCAGCTTTACATCTTCTTTGATAGTACCGATTATACTTACTAACAGATAAAAAAACATCAGTCTACATGTGGGGAGGGTGGTCTTTTCTCTTCGCTCTATGGGGCAAATAACGATTTCCAGAATTATAGGCTTTTAAAGATTTTCCAGTTCACTATATTTTATTTAGAAATTCATTGTTATTTAGCTATTTCTTCACAACCGGTTAATAAAGCCACCTTAGCTGTATGGATATTACTACATAAAGGAATGGTTGTTTCAAGAAAAATCGGGAAGAAATTGTCCCCTGGGCGAAAAATAAGCAGTCAAGCCCCCTCCCCCACCCACCTTATAAGTAGTGTATAGATATTCAATGCAGTACATTCCAACTTTATATCTTTTGGTAAATTTGTATAATTCTCACACTTTGCTTAATTTCTAGATTCACGGCAAACAAAAGTCGGAGGATTTGAGCTACATCAAGCGGTAACAAAGACGTGTACAAAACGGTTGTTTCTCTTTGAGATTATATCAAATGCCTGTTCTATACTTTGCAGCTATCCTGACAGCTCAGAAAAATCTGTTAATGAGTCTATAAGCTTAAAAATTAAAGAAGAAGTTTTGGACATTTAACGTTAAAGAAGAAAAAAAATTTCGCCGGTCTTCTAATCTCTTTTTTTTTCTTTTTTTTTTTTCACGTGTAAAAGACCACTACCCGCAAAAAAAGAACGGTGATACCTAGTCTTTTTTTATTTTTTTACTTAGATAAGATATTTATTTCAAAAAATTTCTATCACAAGCCCCGAAGGGCGAAATTTGCATTTTGGAATCATAAAACCAAAAAAAAAAAAACATAAAAAAGGAAACAACTAAAAAACTGGCAAAACAATTCCAAAAACAATAATATCAGAATGGCAAAACCATTGATTAGTCAAACACATTAAGCGGCAAAATGTTAGAAAGTTAAAAAGGTAAAAACTAAAAAAACTAAAAAGGATTGAAATAAAAAATACATTAAAAAATGTTTAAAAGAGAACATATAAAAGGGGAAGGGAACAAAGAAATCAAACGAACATAAAACTTGGGTATCACCAGTACCGAAAACAAAAGAAGAGGAAAACTAGCGGTTTATTTTATCAGTAACGAAGGGAATAAAGGTTTTTTTCATATTTGGAGGTAAAGCAACGGATGGGGGACAAGATAGGAACAGGTTTAGAAACAGTACGTGGCAGGCAGTGTCTGGGTGGGGAGTGTCTTTTGGGGAAAATGTTTTCCGTGCGAAGGTTTATTATTGCATTTTTTGTGAAACGGAGGCACAACGTTCCTCTCCTGTGCTCAAGAGTATCCAGCTTGGCCTTTTTTAGAAGGAGCGAATATGGTACCTTATCTTCTTGAAAATTATTCTCAGGGCTCTTTTTTGAGTGGATTCGATTTTGATACCGAACGGGACAAGCATATTCAAGATGCGGGCGGACAAAGGAAGTATAGATCCTTAAAGAATGGGGTAGGAGGACGGTGAATTTCTTCAAGAGCTTAAGAAGAGACATGCACGCATTAGCTTTTTGAACAATATCTTTAGTGTGAATATCCTACTTTAAATTAGAGAAAATTGTAACCCCAAGTTATTTAAAGGAAGACACAGAAATACCTGCGGAATAGGGTTGAGGAAAAGGGGTGAGGTTTTGAGAACACATATTGGCATTATCATAGATTTAGATGGGTTAACTCTCATGTCTAAGTCCGCAGCGTCATCTGCAATATCATTGAGGATACTCATAGGGCTGCTTACTAAGTTTCGGTAGCAGGTTTCAAAAACCGTTAGGTCATCCATAAATTTCGATCTGTCGGGAAATTCCTTAGCAAAGCTACTTATCACAACAGAAAAAAAGGAGGGGACCTATAAGAGTACCTTGGGGTACTCCATTGTGGACAGGGAGGGGAATGGAATAATGATTCTGATATTTGACTACCTGCGATCTATTTGATAAAAAGGAGGCAACCGATTTAACCAGGAATGAATCAATATTGAAGTCAGTTGCAAGTTTCTCAACTAAGATATTATGGTTAACAAGGTCAAATGCTTTTTGAAGGTCAATGATAAATTTAGCCAGCAATTAGGTTTTTCGAGAATTTTCCCAATGGAGTCGATAAGATATACAAGGTGATGGGAAGTAGAAGTGGATTTGAGATTCCCGAATTGTCTCAGTTCAGTAAGGGGTAGGATCTTTTCTTTGAACCAGTCTGCAAGGAATCCATCATATAGTTCAGAGAAGAGGAGTGAGTGAAATAGGACGGACACCTTCAAAACCAGCTTTGCCCTCTTTCTTTTTCAAGGGGTTGTGAAACCCTGTACTGACTACAATTTTCCAACACATCTTGAGCAAGCAGAAGCTGAACAAAGAGAATTCAGCAAACCTAAAGGAAAAGTTGAAAAACCCAATATAACAAATAACACGATCTTAGCAAATGCTTATTTAATTTCCGTGTACATTTCTTGCAAAATAAAGAAAAATGTGAAAAAGTTCTGCAAAGCAAATTAATAAATAATTTCGTGATAAATTTATTTAAACGTCACAATTCGTCACAAATTGTGACACATTTATTGAGAAATAATCTAGAACTTTTATCAAAGGAAAGAGCTAAAAAAAAGCAAAGGAGGTTCCTTGATCAAGGGCAATCCATGGCATATATTATCAACCGCATATTTTTTCAGTAACATTTTGGTTTTTCATTTAAGATGCTGGCTTATCTTTTATTATTGGTTTTAAGCTTCAGATAAAACTTTGAGGTTTTTAATTATTATTGGCTATTTTGTTTTTTTGCCATCAAGGTTGGATACTTTACATTTTTCGCACTGATGATTGCTTACCGGACGTCTTTTCCAAAGTATATGCTTTTGGTCCTGTTTCACCTTCTTAGTTAAAATTGTTCCTCGGTTCGCAATTCGCCGTTTATTTACTCTTTTCCTGGTTATCTCTAGTCTAGAAGTGACAGAAAATGACGTGAGAGTGACAGAACAAAACTAGCATTCATGTCGAACTTGCCTTTGCAGAACGGGAGTTGAAACATCAATGGAAGTTTTTTCAGACATTTTGAATTTTATGACGTCATTTTCACCAAGATCTAATCCTTTTCCCCTTTTCTGTAGACTTTATAATTATCCTGTAGATTTCCTTATGCTAATTATTTTGAAGGCTCTGAAGGGTTTTAAAATTTAGGCAGTTTCAGACTGTGTTACATACATTCAGAATTACAATTAAAAAAGCAAATTCTTTTCAGGTATATATCTGAAATCAAATTCCATCAAGTTTTTCGCAGAGTGTTTCCAGGTCTTCAGGTCTTGAAGTTCTTAGTTTTCTTACATGCAAAAAAGTGATTTTCTCTGCTGTTGGGGTTGTAACTTTCCTGTGAGGGGCTTTTGACAATGGCGATTCTAATGCTACAGCTTTCATTTCGTTCTGACACTTTTTTCGAGGATTTGCAGGCTCTTTTTTTCAAAATTCCCATAAATTTCTCTTCACAATAGATTTTCACCACTAAAATTAATCGAAATAGTAATTACCATTCTTGAATCAGCTTCAAATGGCGACTTTTTCTTACTTGACAGTTTTTTTTTCAAAATACATTTTTGAATTTTCCGTTACTATGGGCTAGAGTTGGTTCAGTATGGACTAGATAGGCTAGAAAAGAACTTCAGCCTGCGTTTTTCATTAGGAAAAACATATTAGTTTGATGACAAGATTGATGTGTCATGTGCGATTTTTTGGTTTATTATTTTTTTCGGTCCTAAGATTTTAATATTTCAAAATAAGACGAAGATTTTGCCACCATTCGAAAACTTAGATTTAGCTTACTTAATAGTTTTTTTTTCAAAAAACATTTTGAAATTTTCAGTTACTATGTGCTAGAGTTGATGGAGTATGAACTAGATGGGCTTGATTTTTAAAAAATACATATTTCTAAATTTTCAACCACCATGGGCTAGAGTCGGTAGATTATGGACAAGGGATGAACCTCAGTCTGCGTTAGTCATCAGGAATAGCGAGGGGCTTAATAGCTTAATGGCAAGATTGATGTGCCCTGTGCAAAATTTGGTATGCTATTTTTTTGCGGTCCTAAGATTTGAAATTTTCAACACAAGACAATGATTTTGCCGCCATTCAAAAATTCAGAGCCACCTTCATCATCTACCAAATTCCATTATTTAAACGTGTTTAGCACTTTTCTTATATTAGAAATAAGTAGAAAACACGAAAGAGACATGCTAAATAGGAATGTTTTCATATTTTCAAAGAAAATTTAGATAATTCTCTAAGAATAAAGATGATTAATATTAAAATCCCAGTTCAGTGAATAGACAAATCAGAAACTAATGAATCCAGTGATCCAACATCTTATGCTTTCAGGGCAAACTACAGCTGAAGCATTGTCACAAAGTCACATGCTTTACAGTGAACATACACCTTAATATGGACTGGATGTATTAAATTTTATCTAGGAGATCCCAGGGGATCTTATATTCTACCTAGATTAAGTCATGGACATTTAATACCAATAATTTGTTAAATCAGTCAGTCAATATTTCAGTGAAATTATTCAAAAGGTAGTGATTGGCGAGAAAACATTATTTCAAATAACGGTGTTATAATTTGCCAAGCAAATTCAAATTACCTACTCACCCAAAAAAAGATGACGAGCGGGCCAGGGCTCTAATAGATAAGGGGTCGCAGCCGGGCGAAATTTAGCAATTACGCACAGAAAACCATTTCATTTGTTAATTAATAGACTTTAACCAAACGGACGTAAAACCCGACAATAAAAATTTAGAACATAAAATCAATCAATAGGGATTAGCTTTGCGTCAGCTGCAATTGCCTCCTCGTAATCTTCCGAGTCAAATCTCTTAGACTGTTCCTGTATTTCTTGAACGTGTCATAGTGGTTATCACATCTGCACTTTACATATTTGGACCATGTTCTTTTCTTCTTCCTTCTAGCCCTTATAATTTCTTTGGGTAAGAAGGGGAGTGCTTTTGGCAGGGATGACCAGTATAACCGGGTATGTTTGTTTTCTGCAGCTAAGACTTCTGTTTTAAATGCCTCCCAGCTTTTTTCTATATTACCACAATCAACCATTTTCTCCCATTTTATCTTTGACAGGTCCTGCCGTATCAACTCATAATCAGTAAAGGAATGTTTTCATTTTACTTTCCTTCTTAGCGTTCACGTGTATCTCCGTCAAGATAGAAATATGGTCACTGCTTCGTATTGCAGAGAGATGGGAAGTAGAAATGATTCGTTGAGGATCATTTGTGACAACTAGTCTAGTAAGGAGTGTTGTTGCTGGTGCCTGAATCACGTTGGTTGGTCAATAATCTGTGTCAGTAGGTTGTCAGTGAGGGATTTAGTAGTGACACATGAGGGGCTACTCAAAAAAGGGAGAAAGGGTCAAACCAGTAATTGTCACCCTATAAGTCTAACTTCTGTTATATGCAAAGTCCTTGAGAACATCATAAATGACGCACTGATCTCTCGCCTAGAAAGAAATCAGTCACTTTCAAAAAGTCAGCATGGTTTCTATAAAGGTTACTCAATTAACACAAATCTCATTGAATCATATGACTTTGTGACCAGACTCTTGGATGATGGCCTTCCGGTGGATGGCCTTTGATAAAATACAGCATCAACTTCTTCTCCTGAAAATGGAAGCATACAGGGTACATGAGGATATAGTTGCCTAGATTGAAGTCTTTCTTACTGGAAGAACTCAGAGGGTAGTAGTTTATGACACCACCGGTAAAATTGTTTATTCAGATGAAATACGACTGTACAACAAACCTGAACAACCCATTGACACTATATGCTGACGATTGCAAGCTCTTAGGACAGGCCCAAATTAGCCCCAATCACTCAACGATACAGTAAGACGTAAATCAACTATCTAGATGGTCATCTGAGTGGGGTTTGCATTTAAACGTGTCAAAATGCAAAGTCCTGCATCTTGGACACAACAATCATAGACAACCTTACCGTATTGGAGATATACCTACTTGAAACTGTAAGTGAGGAGAAGGACATGGGGGTTATTGGCGATGACGAACTCAAGTTCCAAAGCAACACACAAGCTCAAGTTGCTAAAGCAAACCAAGCCCTAGGGCTCATAAAGTGAACGTTTACCACCAGGAAACTGTGTGTGGTCAAGAAGCTGTACAAAGCTATTCCACATCCACACCTGGAATTTGGATTGACCCTATCGTCTCCCCATTATAAAATGGACGCTAAAGCACTTGAGTGTCCAAAGACGAGCAACAAAGCTCATACCAGCTTTGCGAGACAAGCCGCATAAGAAACGCCTTGTATCCCTCAATCTCCCCACCCTAGTATATCGAAGAAAGAGAGAAGACGCACTCACTACTTGCAAACTGCTAGGAAACAATCTCTCAAGTCAAGTTTTCTCCTCATCCCTTGCAATACAACAAGAGGTCACACAAAGAAGCTGCAAGTCCCCCGTTGCCATCGACGTGAGCGCCGGCAATTCTTCTCTCTACGCGCCGTCCCTTACTAGAATAGCCTCTCCGAAGCCACCATTCAGTCCCAAACCATAGATGCATTCAAAAAAGGAGTTGACCAGGACTGGGCCAATGCAGAGTGTAGGCTAAACTGGGATGCCAAACCTTAGTCATGTCACACCACCAGCAAGATGTTCCACACGAGGCTCATCATCATCTTATCTCGCTGGGCATTCAATTTAAGGTAAATTTTAAGATAATAACTATCTCAATATAACCTGCTGATGATACAGATGATAACTAGACTCAAACCCTTACCTATTATAAGGGATTTTGAAAGGACTCAAGGAAAAAAGGGGGAATATTAAATGCATTATCTTCAATCTTCAATTCCTTTGCCACCCCTCATATCTTAGCTTTATCACCTTTCTGGTCTTTGTTTACTTTTGATGATGAAAAAACAATCCGTACAGTGTCAGTAATGTGTCAGTAATGTTTAGTCAGTAATGTGTAATGGTTGTCTTTTTATGTAAATAGTTTCGCCATTGGTTTTTTTTTTTTTTTTTAGTTATTGAAGTATTAATTTAAGTTGTTAGTTTTTTCGATTTTTTTTGTTGTTTTCTTTTCATGTTCTCTCTACTCCATTTTTACTTTTTTGTATTGCTAAAGATGGGTAATAAAAATCATTCATTCATTCATTAGGAAAAGATGTTTTAAAGCAATAAAGAAGTGGCAAGAAAACAATTTACCGGACGGAATATACTATTATGATAGAACTATATCTAGAAGGCGTTTTTATAACATTCTTAGTTTGTTCCTTCTTCTTTTTTTTTCTATTTGCGCTACAATATTTATGAATCAGATGAAGTTTTGCTTACCCGCAACACTCTCCGTTGATCCACCACCCTTTTCATCAAAACTGACATCAGGACAATTAGTGACGGTAACATCAAATTCGTCATCACCAAAAAAGAGGAGTGCATCAGTGATGAGGGTTTCAACAATGCGCGATTGTTGGGACATATCTTTCACCATCGTCCCCATAATATCTGTGTCTTTATTTGACGGTCGAATTAAAGATGGCCCAAAAATTATTGCTAAATTTTTCACATCCATTTTGTTCGTTTGGCTTTTCTCTGCGACTCGGGCTAAGTGTCGAATGAGGAAAGAAATTGTTCGATAGTTTACATCAGGTAATTCGTCAATCTGAAAAAGAACACCTTTTTTGATGCCGTAAAGTTAAAAAAAAAACAAAAAAAAAAAAAACAAAAACAATTTTAATGGCTTTCATCTGCAATGACTAAGCCTAAAAGTGTTTGCTAAAATCCTTCATATTAGCTTAAAAGTCCTAGTATTCCTATGACTGGTTCGACCCTCCCTCGCTCTCATCATTCTTTGGTTTGACCCTTACTTGATTACGATTATCCCGACTGGTATCCAATTCTAACCAAAGTTCAAACATCTAAAGCTGAAAAAATTCAAAACGACCTTTAAAAATTACTCTTGATTCATCTCTAACTAATTATGAGAATCATCTAAATCAGCTTCATCTGACTTTCTTGAAAATGAGATGACAATAGCTTAGCATGGATATTGGACTCAACGTCAACCGTAGGCAACGCAGAGACTAAATACTCTGCTAAACTAATTAGAATGTCAGTAGACATTCTAATCCCCCTAATTTCCCCCCCCCCCCTGAAATACCAAGGACAGTGAAAATGTAATCTGATTGTTTAAATTGGTTAAGTGAAAACTTGCAGAACTATACATATCTTTAAAATTTAAGTAAAATCGGATGTTCAATTTTTAGTGAAATTTGGCAGTTTCGGAAGCAAAATAAAAAAAATCATGGGTCAAAAATACACAGGAATAAGAGAAAAACATATGGAACCAGCTCAAGGATCAAGGATTATCAACGGTTGAATTAGTAAAGACGAAAACCGTTATCAAGTTAACTAGATTGGCCTATTTATTTTTACGGTTTGACTTGGCAACACTGACGAAATGGTGAAATTGCTCACAAATTTTGAAAAAAAGGTGTTACATAAATTTTTGAAAATCGTGGTTGTCGGGTGTTAAAAGACCTATCATTGGTCGAAAGGACACAAAATGTTTTGATTTTGATACCGCTGATACTTTAAAGAAAAGTTCACTTCGGCAATGTGAACATGTCGTAATTCCTTTTTGCAGATACTTTATACGCCAAGTTAAGTGAAGCTTTGTAGCAGCTTATTTTTGTAGCTTCACTCGTTTTTATTTTTAAAATCTTAACATAATCGAGCTGGCTTACAACCATTGCAGTTAACGAAAATATTCCATACTAAAAAAAAAAAAAAAAAAAAAAAAAAAAAAAAAAAAAAAAAAAACACGTAAGCTAAAGTAAACAGGAAACTGACTAGAAGCAGGCCCAAGCGTTTTGCCCCTCCGTTTTTGTGAAATTTTTGGGGAAATCTCATTAGAGTTCGGTGATACCGAACTATCAGCTGTCATTATTGGGAGAAATCCGAAAGTTTATAAGTGGCCACGGAATTGCTGTGTTGTTGTAAAAACACTTTTCTGTGAATAGGCAGCGTGGCAGCGGAGTAAACCTGGCACGTTGACGATAAGTCATATCAGTCCAGCTTTTAATAAAAAAAAAATCACTCAGTGATAAATTATTGCGCCCCTGGACATTGTGCACCCCTAGGCCCCGGCCTAGTGGGCCTATTGGTGAATCCAGGCCTGGAATTGGACAATGTAAGACCAATGGAATAACTTTAGGGAAATTGTCTGTGAAGTAGCAGACAATGTTTTAGGGAGGAAATTAAGAAAAACAGCAAAGATAATTAGCAAGGGGACAATAAGTTTGGTAGAAGATATAAGTATTATGAGTAAGAACCTATTGAAGGACAGATCTTACAAGGCAGAGGGAATTATTCCAAGCGGATGGAGGCCTTAATGTATGTTCAAATTCAAATTTTCATCAAAAAAAAAAAAAATAATAATAATAATTTCGCGCAGGAGAAATACCTACGAGGGTTTGCGTTCGCACGGAATTCCACGTATCTAATTACCTCTTACGTCAAATATTTAATTCAATATATTATCAATAAATCAAAATGAATAACCTATAGAGTTATAATAAATAAATATATCTGAACTATGAATTATAATAGATAAATAAAATATAAAATAAGAATGATAATAATAAATAAAATATCAATCACTCGTCAATGCTCAGCTCCCACCTCTAAACCTACCCTCCCATCCCACCTTACCCTTTGCCCACCCTTCCATCCCTACCACCCATAATAAAATTTAAATTTTATCCAAACCCAAAAACTCCTAGGATTTCTTTTAATCTGAGGTCCGTGTTCCGCCACCCTAATCCTCACTAGTAGGGTATTCCATGAAGAATATGAGATGAATCAAGAATATGTGAAACAGTGGCAATGGATGAACTTGTTGCAAATCTGAAAGACTCAGGCAGGCGGCACATCAATGAGATGTTGTTCTGACATTTTAAGAAATTAAGGGAAAATTCTCTGTCCGCATTAGTACTAGCTAAAGAGAGGAACTAAGCTTCATTTGGTAAGAGAGGCATGGGCTAAACCTTTGAAAGTGTGACAAACCGTGGTAAAGATGCGGGGAATAGTCCAGAAAATACTGAGCTTTCTTTTTCATAATTTATTAGCGAAGAAATATAGATAATATTATGAATACGGTTTTGACAAAGAGGAAGTACAAAGAGATTCAGGAAAACTTTAACTAAAGCCCTTTTTAAGAGTGGTGATAGGAGTAAATCTAGCATTAGGAGACAGTGCCATTATTTGGATAAATGTATTGGCCATATAATATTAGGACAATGCAAATTGCTCAGCAGGATAATACTTGTTAGACTAGGAGATTTTGAAATTAATAAAAGATACTGTAGATTTATTTTCCAAAATGAATTTAAAGATTGTACTTAAAAAGATTAACAAGTAATAAGGTCTCAGACACAAAAAGATTAAAAGTAATAAGTTCTCAGACGCAAAAGATTGACAAGTAATAAGGTCTCAGACGCAAAAACATTGACAAGTAATAAGGTCTCAGACGCTAATTGCATGGTAAGTTAGATTTTGAAATATAGTGGTTAATTCCGGTATCAGAAAATAAGGTTTTCTGATACCAGGGCGGAATTTCAATTTACCCCCCCCCCCCCCTTCCTACGCCACTAAGTTACAGTTAGGGGTAAGATCCAAATATTGCGAAAATGATTTTTGATAAAAAGGGAAGAACCCAGTGATTTTGGTTGACTTTATGTAGTGATTAGAGAGCCATTAGCTTAAAATCTCTACAAGGCAAATTACTTAGAATGATTGTATTTATCATTTTAAAGAGTGATTCTAAAGAATAAGAGATACCGTACGTAAAGTTTTAAGAGAAAAAAGGCTTAACTTTAGGAAAGAGACACTAAACACTAACCAAATTGTCATGCTTAAATTAATATCGGGGACTTTTGTTGGTTTTATAGATTATGAGCAGACATTAGAATTAGTAGATGGAAAAGCTTGGGATCAATTCCCTATCCTCGTATTGACTACAAGATTGATAGATGGTTTGCACGAGGATCTAGCAGAACTGTGATAGATCCTTCCTCCATGGCCTCCATTATCCTCCGGCCTTCATGGCTGGAGGATAATATTCCTCTGACCATGGTAGATGGGAACAGTAGTTAGTTCGGGGTGAAATCAACATTCTAGCAGAGCTATGTTTTATCCCGATTTAAATATATATATATATATATCGTTTTAATGAGCTTAACCCTAAGGAACACAGCAAAGACTAGGGGGAAAATGGTGTAAAATTAGCCGGAAGGTGTAAAATTTGGTGTAAAATTAGGTGTAAAATTTTAACGGAAGGTGAAAATTAGCTACAGATTGATCAGTGTTTGAGTGTTCTAGATAAAAAATGTTAGCAAGTAAAATAATTTTGAGGTTTCGGGAGGTCGGGATGCAAAATCGGTTTGAAAATTGATGTTAAGGACAAACTTCGTTGTATCATAAATTCATAAGTATGAAGAGATGATCTTGGGTACATACCTGGTAGTATTATTAGCAAACATGGTGGATGCAGTGAAGTTTTAAATATTAAAAAGGATTAACTTCTTTGTATTAGGAATTTACGAGATAGAGACGACGTTAGGTATCCCAAAAATTGAGTAAGTGGTTAGTTACACTCACCTGGGTAGTCAAGGCGAAGATTTTTTGTTTTTTTTTTAGTTGGAAAAAGTTTGTAGGTGTCAATTATTGCCCTTGTTTTGCATATTCTAATATTTTATTTATTTGAACATGTTATACATCCATTGCTCACTTAACTCATTTTTGTTATTTTTTTCCTTTAATGCCCTTTTTTATCATTAAATGGTTATTTAAGGGTACTTAAGTTTAAAATATTTGAATTGTACTTAATTAACATTTGAACCACTACTAGTACAAGTTCTTCTCTTCTTACTGAATTCTGCCACTAATTAACTCGTAAATAAGTTTACATAAGAAATTGTTTATTTTGACTATTTTCATATTGCACTTCTACATTGTCATATTAAATTTATCCTACATTGTCTGTCAGTTTGCAAAGAATTATCAGACTTAAAAGATTGGGCACACTATAGACCACACCGGGCGTGTGACCTGAGACCACGCCAAGTGTGTGACCTGAGACCATGCCAGGCAATGCTCTGAGATCATACCACTGAGAATACGGCAGACTAATCTTTGTTTCATTCCCTTTCTGAGAAAGTTGTGGACTAAAAATTGACTTCTTGTTGTTTTTGGATTTTTTTTTTTTTTTGGCTGGGTTATTTTTTGCATTAATCATCGAAAAATATGTCACTTACCAGGCTTTTGATGGAATGTTTTCGTTTTTCTAAATCGTTTTCTATTTTCGAGGCTTCTATAAACTTTGGATAGAGTTCCGATGTGAGAACAGGATCAGGCAACTTTCTAAAAAACTGCTTCAACAAACTAGATATCACATTTGCATCACCCCATCTCACATCCTGAAACAAAGGAAAAATTACAAATAAGAGATAGATACAAAATACCCAAACGCTTGTTGATAGATAAAGCAAGATTTCTCAGCCGGGATAGCATAGTCCTAAGATCTTTCACGCCCAGGGTTGCAGAGGTTCTGTAGGAAAAAAACGAGTTACTATTAATTACAATGAAACAGTTCAAACTACACTGTGTCAGGTGGCTCCTGTTATCAGAAGACGTATTCGACGAGGTATAACGCTCTGAGGATTCCTTGGGAAGGATGACACGTTATTCAGATAATTCATGAAACGTTTCAGGAGGAGTGACGATGGTGGAAGAAAGCTTCAAAGATGAGGCTCATATACAAAAACAAGGTTGATAGATCTTACGTCTGGTTCACTCGAGAGGCATTGCGGAAAGACAGCGTTTTCAGCTTATGCATCAGCCAGCATAGTAGGACCAAATTAGAATAAGTAAGCAATGAATAAGGAAAACTCATTGTGTAGAATTGAAGAAGTTTTTCATATCATTAATCGAAACATAATACATATATATATATATATATATATATATATATATATATATATATATATATATATATATATATATATATATATATATATATATATATATATATATATATATACCCCCTTATAAGAAGGTGATAAAACGGGGTGTGATGAATATCGAGGCATTATCTTTTGTTCTGTAGGAAACGGGTTACTTAACATGATGATACTTCTTACACTGAGAGATGCTGTATGTTAAGAATTAAGAGCAGAAAGGTGTGGTTTATAGAAGAAGAGAAGATACCATAGGCCAAATTTTCACTCTTCGATTACTAATTGAGAAGCGTCTGAATCGTCCTCAGTTAGTCCCCTTTAGTCCCCAGTTATATAGATTATGAACAAACCTATGGGTGGTCGGGATAGAAGGGTGGGTAAGGGGTAAGGTGGCAGCGGGAGGGTAGGTTTAGAGATGGGAGATGAGCATTGATGAGTGATGGAGATTTGATTGATAACGTTTTTATTTAGAAAAGATTTTATTTTGTTTGCCAGATAACGTCATAGCAGTGACAGTTTTTCCTTTTAATAGGGATAATTTGTTATGGATAATTTGAATGCAGAAATCTGGGTTTTCGGAGTATGGTGAAAAAAACTGAGTGGTTACCATGCTCCACCAGGCCCTCTACAATAAGGGTGTTTGACTCCGCATTACGTATTAAGTCTATTTTCGATTTATTGGATTTTTATTTTTATTTTCATCATGGTACAGTTTCAGAAGGGAGATTTAGCGGTAGCTCAGTTCAAGGGATATCCCCTCTGGCCAGTCCGGATTGTTAACGCAACAAACCAGAAAGAGTTTACGCCAAAATGCACTGTTTTTTCTACGGGTCCCACGACTTTAAGACTGTGGTGGAAGCGAATCTTCTTTCATATAGTGGAAATTATGCGAAAGCTTCGAAAAAAAAACCGCTAAGGGCGTTAATCATGCTTTTTGTGAGTATGAATCTACTCCGGATGTTTACTATTAGTTTATGAAATAGGAAACTACGAAAGGCGCGGGTACTGATTTAACTGCTTCGAGCGAATAACCTGCAATCCGAAAGCAACTTACTTTAGCACAAGAAGAAGTTATAAAGCTTAAAATTTGGCCTAGTAAAAGAAATAGAAAAAAAAAGTTCGGGAAATAAGTTGTTTCCGCGACAGGAGTAGCAGGCTCATCGCAACAAGCCGCTCTGAACCCTGAATGGATTGTTTCGGAAATATATGATTTAATCACTCTAGACTACAACATAAAGTTTGAGAAAACAGAAAAACTGTTTTCATCTCTGGATAGCCAGATTCAGTCATTAGAGCTCCAGGTGGCTACTATTGAGGAAAAGCTGGATGATTACGAACAGGAGCGTTTACTTGATTCTTTAGTTTTTTTCGGAGTGAAGCAGGACCCCGGAAATGACCTGGGTACTACTGTTCTTGCTATAGCGAAGAGAATGGGTGTAAATGTCCAGCAAGAACAGTTGTTGTCTGTGAACCATTTTAGACTTTTGAACGCTGCCTGGAAAATCCAGACACCTACGGCTGTTGCACCAGTTATTGTTAAATTTGCAACTAAAGATATGGCGTATACTGTTTTCAGAGCGAAATCAAAGCTGGCGAAATCGGACGTATTTGTCACGGTATATCCAACAAAAATGAAAATAGCGATATTTGAAGGCGCGAAAGACAGATATGGTGTAAGAAACGTGTGGTCTGATCTTGGCCGTGTTTACAAACGTGAGCAGGGTGATAGCCAGCGAACACGAATCCGCTCACTTGTTGACACTCTTTAGCGTCTTAGTAAAAGTTGATTATTTATGTTTTATTGTTTGTTTGTTGTTTTATTGTTTTTTCTTTTGTTCTATTTCTCCATTGAAAAGATTTATGCGTAATTCGCTCCGTATTGAATATCATTTAGAGGCTCAAATTGGAAGTGAGGATTTGCCAATTATTAGTTCAAAGCCTCTTTGTGAGAGTTCTTACATATTGCCGTCGCAAGCTAGTTCAGACATGTTGCAGTGTCTTTACACGTGGAATTGCCACCTCACTACAGGATATTTAGATGTTCTGCAGATGATTAAGATATCTTCTTCAAAATTTGATATAATGGGTATTTGTGAAACTTTTTTGAGTTCTGACCAATCTCTCTCGGCTTTTTCTTTTCCAGGATATGATTTTGAGGTTTGGAACCGATCAACTATGAACCGAGGAGGCCTGGGATTTTTGATAAAAAAAAAAAATATGAAGTATATGGTGAGGGAGGATTTGGGTGTATGGACAGAAGGTAAGATTGAAAATTTTTGTTTGGAATTTGAATTTGAAAAAAAAGTTTTAATTAGTGTGGTGTATAAGCCGCTCAATGCTTGCCTGGATGAGTTTGTAGCAGGTTTTGATGAGTTGATGAGGTTGATTTCGTCTGCAAGAATGGATTTTTTTTTTTGTATGGGCGATTTTAATTATAACCTTTTATAGGTTTCAGGTGAAAATTTTGATTTTTTTTTAATTATATGGCTTCAAGTGACCTTTACCCTTTAACTTGTATACCTACCCGAATCTCAACTCATTCATGGATTAAGGAGGCAATAACAGACAAGATAAAAACGGAACTTGTTATATGAGCAATCTCTTAATTTAGAATGACGCAGACTTTGCAGAATTCAAACGAGTGAGAAATAAGGTGAACAGTATGAGAAGGAAAGCAAAGAAGAAGTATTTTAAAGAAAAGTTTTCTGATAGTAAGGGAGATACCAAAGCCACATGGCAGGTTATTAATGAGTCTATGTGAAATTGGAAAAGTAGTTAGTCGCCTTGCATTGATATAAATGGAAGATATGTGAGTGATAAGAATGTAGTCACGAATTATTTTGGACAGGAAAAATTTTCTTAGCGAGGAATTCGTGGACTCTCGTGAAGATACTGTCGAATTCCAGTTTGAAAAGTGCACAAGTGATGAAGTGATTAAAATAGTGAAAATATAAAATCGAATTCTGCTGGGATAGATTGGGTGAATCTGAGAACTTTTAAAGCTATTTTAATATATATATACAACCATGTATTCTCCATGTTTTCATCTTATCTATAGAAACGGGCACCTTTCCAGAAGCGTTGAAGCAAGCTAAAGTTATTCCGCTTTACAAAGGGGGTGCCAGGTCAGATGCCGGAAACTGAAGACCAATATCGATACTGCCTTTATTGTCAAAAATTTTGGAAGAGGTGGTTCATCGCCGTCTATATGACCATCTCATAAAACTCAGAAGAGCCTGTCAAACTAAAGGTGAAAGGAAGAACAAATGTAAACTTTCTTGCGAAAATCATAAACCAACTTACCCTGATTTTACCTCGGAGAAGTACATGCTTCAGATATTGCCGCATAACGTCACATGATTGTTATAATATTAGTGATTAGCTAAAATTTATCGACATTACCAATTATATTGGTAGGAGATAGAATGGATGGGGATGGAAGAAAATTATTTTTGTTGTCCATCAGGCTGTAAAAGCGATGATTAAAAGTGAAAATTAAGTGAAAATTTTCACTTAAAACACAACTCCCCATTTTGATTTCGTTAATAGTTATTTTAGAAGTTTAGGGAGAAAAAAATCGAGGAGACATACTCCATAAATTGAACTTAATAAGAAAGAACTTTATTCGGAAGTGATTGATTTTCTTTACTTGATGTTCTTTTTTGTAACCAAGCCTTTCCTTCTACTGATTTAGAATAAACATTTACATAAATGCAAAAATTTTTGCTTAGATCCTTAAATCGACGAAGATAGTCGGTAGTTTCACAATAAATATAAGCATTGCCATATTTTTCTTTTTCTTTTTATGTTTCCTTTTAAAACTTTAATTTATTCTCCTGCAAGCTGGTCGATTATAAATCAGGAATGTAAACGTGCAAAACCAAGAAACGTCAAATATATATTTCAGACGATCCCTGTCCCCTCCCACAGTGGGCCAAAGCAATAACCGAGCAGTATAATAAGATAATATAAACGAACAAACATAAAATATAGTTGGATCTGCTAAACTAATTTGGAAAACTTTATTTAGCTCTATACATTAATAGATATTTGTTACCTATAAAATTGCAGCAAAAGCTGCCAATCCGCAATGTAAAAACAGTTTGTAGTAACGAACTGTAAGTAAGGAGCAACCCGGCTCAATAATAACCGAAACTCCCAAAAAAAACAGATCCTCCACAGTCCCCGGGGGAAGGGCTGCAAGTTGTAAACTTTGTCCATTGTTTACATATAGTATTGGTTCTTTTGAAGCATACAGACGTTTACAGGCGGGACTTTTTCTGGTGTGTGTGTGTGGGGGGGGGGGGGGAGAAAGTTACATGGGAAGGTATTTCCATGGAGGAATTTTTCATCGGGGAAGGGAAAAACTATCAGAGATAAAATAAAAGTTTTTCAACTGAAAGTAAGGAGCAACATTAAAACTTAAAACGAACAGAAACGATTCCGTGTATGAAAGGGGTTGTCCCCTCCTCAACGGCCCATTCTTTACCCTAAAGTTTTTTATGGTTTTAAAAAGTAGAGTTGTGAGAAAGAGTCAAACTTTAGCGTAAAGAGCGGGGCGTTGAGGAGGGGACAGTTCCTTTCATATGGGAATATACGTTACGTAACTAAATAATAACGAACGGAATAATTTCTGTTCGTTTCAATTTTCAATGTCGCTCCTTACTTTCAGTTGAAAAAAAAAACTTGTTTTTTTATTCAATACATACAAAGATTTCGATTGACGCGAAAATATAATGTTACATCAAATGTATTACGTGGTGAGAAACTAACCTGAAAATTTACATTCTCGAATCCCTGATTAATCGAATTGGTAAGCGCGTTCACAGCTCCATTATTACCAGGTACTCGGTAGATACCAACGACATCTAAGCCTCTAGCTTCCACAAGACGGACACACAAGTCTACGAGCAGTGGGACGCCTCTATTGTCACAAGACTAGAAACAAAAGAGAAAACTGTTTAGCTTGTTTTGCTATTTCAACACGCAAAAGGTAGATTTTAAAGTATTAGGGTGGTTTAATTTTTTAATTGGTTTCAATGGTTTTCCACTTAGATTGGATTATTGAACCGTTTTATAGTTCTGTTCCCCTTTTTATTAGTTCCCTTCCTAAAAATAAATAAAAAAGAAGAGTGTGGATCTATGCTATTCAGTCTGCAAAACTTGACCCTATTTTACCTTTTCTGGCCTTCATTTCCCCCCCCCCCGCTATTCTATAGACTAACTGGAAATAACATCTTAATGTTCAATTTTTTTAACTAAACATAAATTTAGAACCCCCAAAAAAATCTGAAGGATGCTCTCTATACCCAGAAAAACACATTGGGAAAGATGCACTTTCGCAATGCAAACCTGTTACAAATTATACGAAATATACAATCCAAACACCCCTCTCCCATGATTACTTATTAATTTTTTGGGGGATTTATACCCTTAATTAACTATTGGAATGTTATGTATGCAAGGAGAAAGTTAAAAGTCAAGATTCAGAAAGTTTTTAAGAATAGAGAGCCAAGTCTACGAACCAAGATTAGAATATTAGAAGCTACAGTAATCACGCATGGTTCTGAAACATGGGCGTCCCAAAAGACGAAAGAAGATATGTTAGATGTTTCCAGAGGAATTGTATATGCATGCTTATGGGTAACCATCTGACTCACCCTATTTCGAACAGTAAACTGCACGAAAAATGTGGAAAGATGCATTGGGATAAATGCACTTTGTTATCAAAAAACCACCCAAGACATATTTCTGCAATTTTACACTGTGTTCTTTTTTTCTTTTTTAAAAAACTACAGACGTATTTATATGTATAAAATCAAGTGGCTGTCTTTCTGCCTTTCTTTTCATTAGCTCAACTTGCAGCTAAGCTGTTTAAGACACCTGAAATTTATCGACAATTATTTTGAAGCCATAAGACAGAACATGAACGATTCAAAAACATGAACTAAAAAGCAAAAAGAAACAAAATAACTCAATACGTGACGTCTTAGTAAGAGGCGTGCAAGTGATGAGGGCTTAAACAGCACTGAGTGAAGCAATATCGCAGGCTACAGCCCATTCGAAAGCTGTAAAGGTCCAAGCTGTCAATTGTAGCAGGCAGAGGTAGGAAATGCGCGGCTACATTTGCAAGGGCTCAAGACTCGAGCCCATCATTGGCGAAAGCGGAATGCCAGAGGGACGAGTTGGCCCTTTAGCTTGTCTTTTGTCAAATTATTTTAATTTATGTGCACAGGGCTGAAGACTCAAAGTGGATAAAGTCTATTTTTTAGATTTTTCTTCCGTAGCATAAAATAGCCTAACTATTTTTCGTTATATCATAGATCAAGCCTTAATTCATACATTGGCCAAGACGTTTTAGCAAAATTCAATGTCGATTTTAATTTCAAAAAAATCAAAGATATAAAAATACACTTAACACAATACCTTGAGGACTGATGCACGTTTGGGTAAACGTAGGAAATCAGTAGGTAATTTCCCAGGTTTTGATGAGGAGATCTAATTATGTCAAATTAAGATGATTGCTTAAACCTAAAAAGGGTACTCAAAGGGTACCTGGATTGTGAAATATTTTATTTTTGGGAATTTGTTTGAGGATTATTGTAGCTACCTAACAACTCAAGGCCCAGCGAGAGTAGAGCGTGTTGAAATTTGATGTATTAAAAAAAATAATGGTGTTATATTTTTTTTATTTTTTTTATTTACATATATATATATAGTAAAAAGTGTTTTAAAGTGTTATAAGAAAAGTGAATGTATCTTAAATTACAAAAACGTATATGCATTGAAAATTTGTATTTTGGTGTCATATGTTATATGCCTAATGAAGGGGAGGAGACCCTTGCCGCCGTGGGTAGCTAGAATGAGAATTTTGAAATTGTTGTATGGTAAATTAATGAATGGAGAATCGTATGAATGAAAAAAAAAGATTTTAGGAAAAAGGTAGATAAAATGTACTAGGAGAGAAAAAATTATGTATGTGAGGAATTATAAAAGTGGAAAGGTATGGAACGTCGAGTAAGAGGTAAGATAGATAGGTAGTAGAGTGAAGGAATAATAGAGACATAGGGACAAATTAGATTACAAATAAGCAAGGAGTTTTAGATAAAACAAAAGAAGAAAGAAACAGGATTGATTTTTTTTTTCTTTCAGGAGTACGAAAAGGAAACAATAACCGGTTTGATTCTATCCATTACGTGAACTATTACCGACCTATTATTAAGAAATAAAAAAAGAAAAAGAAGCGTAGAAAAGATAGCTCGGGATAACAAAAATAAAAGACGAAGAATTTGAAATATCCATTGGAAAATGATTTTGTATTTTTTCAATACTATAGTCTCTTTTTGATAAAAATAATAATAATAATAAAAAAGTACTCAAGAAACTAAAGCCTTCTGTCGTCAGCATTTTGATAATGCCATCTACCCAACCACTTGAACAACAACTTATTTTGTAGGTACCGTTCGGGTCGTTTCAAAATTATACGTGGCTCTTCTATTCAGGAAAAGGCCAATTTAGTCCATGATACAGAGAAATTAGATTACATTAAATTAGTCAGTTTCTAATAAAAATGCATTATTTTTTCGATATCTTTGGGTCGTTTCTTAGTAAGATATGGCTTTTCTACTCAATCCTAACCGTAAAGCGCTGTCAATCGGAGTAAGCTTGAATTCATGACTTCTCAAAATGCTCAAAACTGTGCATACAAAGCAAGTACAAAAAAATTTTTTAAGAGGGGGGGGGGCTAGCCCTTCCAAAATTTGGACCACTTCCAGGGAAGTAAAAAAATAGGAGAAATATAAAGCATCATAGGGAAAACTACCTAATTTTGAGATTTCACAAAAAGAGGGGGAAGGAAGGGAGGTGTAGAGGTCTGAGGGATAGGCTGTCCCCTTTTAGATGACAGTAAAAGTCTTTAAGAAAACGTATCTTACCATTGGGCAAAGTTCCAGGGGCGTGTCGAAAGATTTTCCTTCCCTACTGGAAGAAGATGGTGAGTGGGAGTCATTAGCATACCGAGAAGACGGTCCGATTCCTTGACTTCGAAATCGTCGACTGATTTCTTTGGTAACTTTGTTCTTCCAATTCCGAGGTTTGGTATTTACTGGTGACATTGACGGGTCTCCTAAAAACAATGGAATATTTTTCATTCCGTAGGTGATTTAATTATGAACATCAATCAATACGAAATACATAAGAGACAATAATCCCTATAACGCAATATCTACACCGCTAGTTCAAAAGCCTAAATGTGACAATTTTACTTCAAATTGATATCTATAATTACCTTGAATTTGACCTGATCGATCGAGTACTCACATCTCACATCAGATATCTGTGAGCATCCTTGCTTGATGAGGTGTGTCTTTCCAAAAACAAACAAACAACACAAGTATTTGTCCAATAAGAGAGCCATACTTACTCCCACCATTTACCCTTGCCCATTTAAACATTTTTGCCTCTCAATTACTCGGACTATCTGTCTTGGCTTTTTTCTACAATTAGCCATTTCTTGATGCCTACTGCAAAATGCATGATTTTCAATTCAAAAGCAATGAATTGAAAGTCAAGTATTTTGCAGTAGGTGCAGTAGGCAGGCAGTAGGTTGCCTGCCTAGAGTCTCAGGCAGGTTGACCAAGAATTTAAAATTGAAGTAGGACCATTAGATTGCCTGGAATGAGAGGCAACAGTTTTGAGAGGCAAAAATGTTTAAATGGTACGGGTAAATGGTGGAAGTAAGTATGACTTTTATTGGACGTTCAAAAGCAAATTACGCCGAGTAAAAACTTCACAAACGGTGGTCGTGTTACTTACGAGATAAAATCCGAGTCATACATTGATTTACAAGCTATATGATTGGAGAGCCAGAAGATAGCCATTGGTCCAATGATAATTAGGTGTCTCTAATTTTTCCAAAATGGATTATATTCGTAATTCTCTTCTGGATAAATAGCTAGAAATATGTCCTTTTGGTATCAAAATGGTTCACATCATATGGCAATGACATCTGTCATACTGAGAGGATATACCAACCATCATGTCCGTCATAGCTAAGATGTTTATGACGCAAAATGCAAATAGAACCGATAGCTAATAATTAGCACACAAAAAAAGAAATATTAAACGGCTTTTCTTCTCTCCTTTCAAATTTAGGCGAAAACTTTTTAAATTGCCACCCACACTCTTGTCTGTAACCTAGGAAAGTAAACTAGAAAACTAATTCTTTCAATCACCAAAGTAAGAATATTACGGAGCTTAACATGAGTCGTTTAAAATCAAACCAAAGAAGTGGCACCCTTGTAAAATATTAAATTTAAAAAAAAACATGTTTTTTTTAAACTGAAATTAAGAAGCGACATTAAAACTTAGAACGAACAGAAATTATTCCGTATATGAAAGGGGCTGTCCCCTCCTCAACCGCCTCGCTCTTTACGCTTAAGTTTTTTATTAATTTGAAAAATCAAGTAGTGAGACAGAGTCAAACTTAACCGAAAAGAGCGAGGCGTTGAAGAGGGGACAGCCCCTTTCATAAACGGAATAATTTCTGTTCGTTTTAAGTTTTAATGTCGCTCCTTAATTTCAATTAAAAAACTTGTTTGTTTTTTTAATTTTTGAGCGTTTTTGAATTAATACAGCTTTGAAA
The DNA here is from genome assembly GCF_049724085.1 of Artemia sp. Qi Xiang Cuo. Classification (NCBI taxonomy): domain Eukaryota; kingdom Metazoa; phylum Arthropoda; class Branchiopoda; order Anostraca; family Artemiidae; genus Artemia; species Artemia sp. Qi Xiang Cuo. The sequence goes on along the minus strand of NC_142801.1, from coordinate 77,442,535 downwards.
TTTGGCTTGGTAATTTTACGATATTTGCATATTAATTTTACTTTTTTTGGCTAAATAGTTTTCTCGAAATTTTACTCTGACGTAACTTACGAATTAACTTACGTAACGAACTTCTATATTAGTATATTTTTGTTACGTATATTTGGGAGTTCGCCCCCTAGTCAGTATCTCGCTTTTTACACTAAAGTTCAAATTTTGTTACAATTCTTTAAGAATGACCCCTTAATAACAAAGGCCGTTAATTAGAATAAATAGCTCTGATGAAAGTACAAACAAAACTTTAGCGTAAAGACCAAGGTAATGACTTGGGGGCGAACCCAATCATATACGTAATAATTTCTGTTCGTTTTAAGTTTTGATGTTGCTCCTTACTTTCAGTTGAAAAAAATAGTTTTTTTATTTGTTTTTTTCATTTAATTTCTGATTGTTTTTTTAAATAATGCTGGGAAATCCGGCGTCCCTTTCATAGCAATATCCCTTCCCCCATGAAAACTTCCTCCATGAAAATATCCTCCCACGTAACCCCCCCCCCCAACTACCTGAAAAATCCCCCCTGAAAACTTCTGTATACTTCCCAGTAACCAATACTATAAGTAGACTTAGGGAAAGTTCGTGACTTGCAAACCTTCCCTCGGGGACTGTGAGGGTTTTGTGTTATCCTCATAGACATAGTTATTATATTTTTCGACCATGCTGAACAAAATTGCTATCTTAAAATTTTGATCGGGTGACTTTGGGAAAAAAATTAGTGTGGGAGGAGACCTGGTTGCCCTCCACTTTTTGGTCACTTAAAAAGGGCACTAGAACTTTTAATTTCGGTTCGAATGAGCCCTCTCCCGATATTATAGGACCACAGGGTCGATACGATAACCCCTGGGTAAAACAAACAAAAAACCAACAAATAAACACGCATCCGTGATCTTTCTTCTGGCCAAAAATACAAAATTCCATATTTTTGCAGATAGGAGCTTGAAACATTTATATTAGAGTGCTCTGATACGCTAAATCTGATGGTGTGATTTTCATTAAAGTTCTAGGACTTTTAGGGGGTGTTTCCCCCTTTTTTCGAAAATAAGGCAAATTTTCTCAGCCGCGCACCTTTTGATGGGTAAAACTAAACTTGATGAAACTTATATATTCGAAATCAGCCATTTTCAATTCCGTTTTTTAGAGTTTCGGTTACTATTGAGCCGGATCACTCCTTACTTATAGTTTGTTACCACGAACTGTTTGACTTAGCATTATGGCGGAAAGGGAAAAGAAATTGAATTATTGATGCATTCCGTGACACAGAGAATGAAGCTCCTCTGTTACCTTTGGGACGTGGGGAACAGCTTAATAGAATTGTGAAGGTTATGAAAAATAGATTCAGTAAGAATAGATATTATAAGCCGAACAAAACCATGCAACACAGTGTTCAAAAATTTATATCACAATATAGTAACGTAAGTCTACCCCCCCCCCTCCTGGCGGAAACAACAACAACAAAAACAAAACAAAAAAACGAAATTGTATTACTCTCCTTTACTATCAATTTCATGCATACAATTTTTTTTAACCATTATAATCCTAACAAGGTCATACACCACATTATTCTATAATACACATACAAAAAAATAATCACCTCACCACCACCACCCCCCCCCCCAAAAAAAAAATAATATGACTCTTTTCTTTATCACTTCTTTAGCATATTTACAAACCTGGATAATTGTCCTTTTGCAGTCGTCTGCAGGATCCCCGAGAACTCAAGGGTATCACCTTCAAAAAAATTAAGGTGATATATTAAGGGTTTACTGGGAAATACAGGTAAATAATTTTTTCCGTCTTTCAAGCAGGTAAGGCACGCAGTTTCAAAAGCGAGGGGATAGCACTTTTGGTAAATAATTTAGGGTTTATAAATGGTAATTGTGGCAAATGAAATAGTTAAATAATAGTAAATAAATGGGAAATAATTATCCACCAACTTTTGGTAAATGATGGTTTCACCTACAGGGGTAAAACCTTGGCTCAGATATTAGGTTGTCCATATAATAGGTTGTCAATATATGTAGTATATAGCCAAAGTATATCGGCAATATTGTAAAGGGCTCTAGGAACAGATTAAATCCATACAATTTAGCTTCAAATCTTACAACAATTAGACATTTTCGTAACTCAAATGAACTTATTTACTTCGTTTTTCGCAATGGTTCTACACAGTTTATTGATCTATACTCCAAGGCCGCATCCAGAGGGGGGGGGGAGGGGTGGGGGTACCCGGTTTGACCCCCCCCCAAATTTTTGACCGAGTCGAAAATTAATAAAACCTAGGTAAAAATCAGTAAAATTAGCCGAAAACTGAGTCAAAAATTAGTAACCCCCCCCCCCCGAAAAAGTTAAAATTAGTAAAACTCCCCCCGAAAAAAAAATCCTGGATCCACCCTTGCTATACTCATTAAATAATTTTATGAAGCTACTCGATATAGTTTCAATTCATGCTAATTCTTCTTCTTCTTTATGACGGGATGTCATGCATTTGCTGCTGACGATATGGAAATTTTATTTTTTTTAGTATAGAATTATTTGCAACAAGATAGAGCTGAACAATACCTAGTATAAAGGGGAAAGTGGCATATTAAAATGTACTTTTTTCCATTTAACCCTCTCCCCTCACAAAATAAAACAAAATACCCAGTACCCCCCCCCCACCCCCCGCCTCTCCACCAAAAATTGAGCATTTTTACCAGTGTTTGAAGATTTCAGAATCAAGCCCAAAATATTTGTAATCATCAAATTGTTAAGACCATTGACTTCTTTCATTTATAATGGACAAAAACTATGTTTCTCAGAGTTGAAGACCCTCCCCCGTCCACCAAAAAAGTTGAAACCGCCCCCAGCTACGCATCTAGCTTTTAAAAATTCTTTTTCCAAATCAGTGACATGCAAGTGCTTGACTGAGTATTGCTGTATATATCCACACAAATCCACAAACTTTTTGGTTCAGAATCATAACACAGTATCGTAAAGAAAGATTTAAGGGAAATGGGAACTTTTTGATGGGGTGCAAAGAGTGAGGCTTTGAATGGATTAGGATGGGGGAGGAGCGGGCGTAACTGTGTTGGCCTCAGGCGGCTTCGTGCTGCAGTGACGTCTCTGAAACGGCGTGTGCCATGTGATCTACTTGGTTATTTCTGAAATATGGTGGTTGCAAATTTTAGATATAAATTAGTAAAGAGTGTGTATATTATTATTATCATTTTATTTATAACCCACTTACAATGGAAAAAATAGTGGAACAATATAGAAAAGAAAGAAAGAAAACATTCACTACAAAAATGTGTCACTACAAAAATCACAAATAAATAACTAAACGAAAATATCAAACAGCACTAAACAACCGGATGAGGCGATGATGAGGGCCCAGCCTTAAGCACGCATCAGAAGTAATTACATGTTGATGATGGTGCAGAATACGCATAATATCAGTAGCACAAAACCGAGCGATTATTTTTCTATTACAATAAGAACGTGCTAAATAAAGAAGAAACTTGCAATACCAGAAAAAATAAATGCCGATTAGATTCAGATCGCTTTCTCGAAACAGAGGATGAAGTCCAGACACAAAAAGTACAGCATGATCACAAAAAGTCGAGTAAAATTTAGCGAGACCGCGCCTATTATGACGACCACGATTAGCAACTATATTAGTATAACCAATTTTTAATTTGTCTTTAATATCAGATACAGTTTTTTGCCACAGAGCTGAAACAGAATCATATACCGAAATCCCAAGCCACCCGAGACTAGAAACACGGGGAATAACAAAAAGATGGCAGTTCAAATAACCCGTACCAAACCTAACATTAAACAACATATATTCATATTTGGCAATATTTAAGGATAAACCATTTTTTTTCAAGAGAAGGACTGACCTTATTAACACTCTGTGCTAACCCAACTTTCGACCGACTAATAAGTAGCAGAACATCGGCGTATCCAAGGTAAGACACGTACGAAAACCCGGTAATACAGGTAGAGGGTATCTTCGAAAGAACCCTAGATAAACAAGCACTGAAAATATATGGAGAAAGCACCCATCTCTGTCTAACCCCACGGCGAAGAGGTGTATTCCCGAAAATATGACCATTTGATTTCAATCTTACAAAAGAATTAAGATACCAAAATTTTAAAACTAAAAAAATAGAAGAGTTAGTCCCTAGCTCATATAAACAGTAAAGGACCAGTGAATGAACAACACTGTCGAACGCTTTGGACAGATCAAGTGCACATATATGTAGAACTTGTCCCTTAACGCTAGCATCTCTTAAAAGAACTGAAAGGGCTCGATGCGCATGCGGGCAGCCAATTAGTTTTCTAAACCCAAACTGATTTGCATCATAGTTAACTAAGTCAAAAACGTGAGATAATAAAATATACTCAAATAACGTGTTAATATTACATGCGACAGTTATAGGCCTATACGAATGACACTTATTTAGATCTTTACCTCGCTTCAAAACCGAAGTAACCGTGCCGTCAAGGGAACTATCAGGAACAACGGAGTTACAAAGACACATTTGAAATAAAAGCTGTAAATGAGATAGCGACTTTTTTGAATGCGGATTCAAATGAAAAGCGAAATACCATCTATATCAGAGGACTGCGATTTCAGTCGCTTAGTCGACGCCATAATGGCGTCAACAGAAACGGAAATGACATTTTTTTTTGACACTTTAGGGCGTAAACAACGAGACAAGAGAATCAAAAACCGAACATGAACAGCGTAATTTACTACGGAAAATAAACCCGAATAATTCTGAATCCGGGAACGTTGCAGCATATTGTCAACATGTGAACCATCAAGTCTCCAAGAATTAACAACACGCTTCCATTCACTGGAACTAGATACGGAACCGGAAATTGGGCACCAGATTCCCGAACAGATCATATTCGCGAACTGTTCGATCCTTTCCAAAAACTAACACACAAGTACTTGTCCAATAAAAGAGTCATACTTACACCCAACATTTACCCGTCCAATTTAAACATTTTTGCCTCTCAATTACTCAGACTTATCTGTATTTGTCTTGACATGGCTTTAAACGATTGTTTGCCTGTTATTCCAAGCAAATTAATGCTCCTGTGTCAATTCTAAATTCTTGGTCAACCTTCCTAAGACCATAGGCGGTCGTGCCTTGTTTGCAAGGATCAAGTATTTTGCAGTAGGCATCAAGACATGGCTAGTTGTAGGAATAAAAGCCAAGACAGATAGTCCGAGTAATTAAGAGGCAAAAATGTTTAAATGGCACGGGTAAATGGTGGGAGTAAGTATGTCTCTCTATTTGGACAAGTACTTGTGTGTTAGATTTTGGAAAGGCACGCCTGCCTAGAGTCTCAAACAGGTTGACCAAAAATTTAAAATTGACATAGGAACATTATATTGCCTGGAATGAGATGCAAACAAGGCACGCTCGCCTATGGTCTTAGGAAGGTTGACCAAGAATTTAGAATTGATACAGGAGCATTTATTTGCTTGGAATAACAGGCAAACAATCGTTTAAAGCCATCTTCATCTTCCAATTTTAGTTTTCCGTTTTATATCAAAAACATTACCACTAGACGGACGCCCGCAGACAATCCAAATTCGGAGCCACAATTTTGCTTGATTTTTAATTTTCTTTAACCCGGGGTCAATATTCCACATAGGTTTACGAGTATGGCAACGAACCATATGATTTCTTTAAATGGAAGACACCTAGTAATTTCAGGAAAACTTTAGTAGTTTCATCCACCTTTTAGGGCTATAATGAAAGACAGGTTGAGAATGGTATGACATGTTCTGCGAATGAAGAATGCAAAATTGCCAAACGAATGAAGTTCGCTTTTTTTTGCCATCTTATTTGCCAACCCTCTGTGGCGAAACAAAAAGCAGCCCCTCCAAGAATGAGGTGAGAAGAGGACATAGCGGAGGATTTAAAAGAAATTTAAGCTTTATAAGCGGGGTAAAAACTCAACTCTAAAAAAGACTGAGATGAAGGAGGAGTGTGTGTAGCTGTGTTGACCTCAGGCGGCTTGGTGCTTCACTGGGTTTATAACTGTAGCAGTAGCATTCAAATATCAGTAAACCATTTATACCTAAGGATTTAAAATTACTTCCTGGGTTACATTCAGTAGTATGCCGGATTCTTTAAGCCAGCGAAATCAAACATATAAGGCTTAAATAATCCATGTAGTAATCCCTTTAAAATCAGATTGTCAACCACTGAGGGTTACCGCCAAAGTCTAGAACAGCCTCCCTAATCTAGTTGGTCGATCCTCCAATACATTACTAGTAGAGCCATCTATAAACATTTTTATAACTCAAAGGAATAGATGGCCTATAAAAATTGATATAAAACCTAACTTTCAAAAGAGAAAATAAAAGAAAAATACCTGATGCACTGCTAGATTTCCTTGTTTTCGAAACTGGAGAATGACCTGTCGGGCTTCGATTCCGGTAAAATGGCTCTAATTTCTTTTTCTTGTTTCCCTCCATTGCAGCTTTAAAGAGGGCAGCACTGGCGGAAAACTCCTTCGAAAGAAAATATACTAGAAATCGATACTTAGCATATTTGTTCTACTTTTTATTTTTTTTTTTTTTTTTTTTTTTGAAATAATATGAAGTTATTCATAAAAGTAATTTATAATAGAAGGAGTTACAAACCTTGATAAAAAAAAGGTTTTGTTCATATAAGCTGACTATTTTTCTTTCTTTTCTTTTTATTGAAAAAAGGCCCCAAAAGTTTACTCAAAAAGCTATCTGATTATTCCTCACCACTGTCTTCATAAAATATACAACTGCTGTTAAACAAGCTGTGTCACTTAAAAATATACAAGGTTATTTATAATAATAATAAGAAAAAAAAATCCCATGACAAAAACAAAATTCATTAGCACCGAAATCGAATACATGCTCGAAACTGAATGGCTCTAAGAAATAAATAAAAGAAGTACTGTTAGCAATGAATATTTTGACAATAGCAGAAAAATTTGTATTTAATAGAGGCAGCTGTAAGAATAGCGGTCTTGAAGAGGGCTAGTATGCAGGGCGGAGGTTCCAGAATCGTGCCACCTAACTACCCCCCACCCGCCCAAAATGTCCTTTATATTGTGAATACTTTTCCGTTTATTTCGTACAATTCGCCTGTTTTGGAGGTTATGACAAGGCTCCCCCCCCCCCCTACACACACCCCCAGAAATACAAGGTAACCCCCAAGTTAAATTCTTTCGTTCGTGCCTGTCTTGAGCTAAAGTTCCCAGGATATATGTTTAGGGAATCCTACCACCCCGATTTTCCCAAACCAAATTCCTACATATGTTCCTCTACTAAAATACAGCTGCATAGACCAAACTTTCATGAGAATAGTGATGCTATACAAGCCCGCCTTCCCTCTCTCCATAGATCAGGTTTACGGGTGCTCCAGCGCATTTGTATGACTTCTTCTGTACCGTCTTTTTTTCGGTTGGCGACAATGGCAAAGAAAACTTACATTCTGATTACCAGAAGCTTCTTGCAAGAGTTGCATCCACCTGAGCATATCGTTGTCGTCTTCACATTGAAGTAAATATTCAGCACCAGAGTGAAATGAAAGACGCAACACGTGCCTTCGCTTGGTGTAGTCACAGGCAATGTCCACCGTGGCACCTTTTAAGTCGAACACTTGGTCACCCTCAGATGGTTGAACAGACCCCTACAGGAAAAAAAAAGATTAAAAAAGAACTGATATTTGGACGAATTTATTTTTATAATATCGCCATTTTCCACATTCAAACCCTAACGATTTTAAATCATGAATCCTAATGGTTGAAGCTCGAAAGATGCCCAATATTGTATCTCGTCGGTATGGTTAGCGGTCATTCAGCTTCGAAAACGCCTCTGACATAGTGGAAAATATCTACGAATTCAGCTCCAATTATTGTTACTATAGTTCTATCGGAACACCCACTTATCTCCAACATAATTAAGGTGCTTTCACATTGCTACGTAAGAAATTACGTTATGTCGTTAAGTTACGTTACGTCTCTTAAGTTATGGAGCCCTTTTCACACTATTACGTCCACTTTCACATACAAACCCATAAGCCTCTACATAAAAATCCATAATTTCGTCACTATCAGCAGCAGCAGTGGCGGTTTTTTTTGAACTAGCAATATGTGGAACGGTGAAGACTCAAGCAGCTCTGATGATGAAATTTTGATGCTTTCTGCAGCTCTTTTGTGTGTAAAAGGAAAAAGCCCAAAGAAGAAAAAGAAAAGAGACTATTGGGTCAGACCTATTTTTACATCTGAAAACAGAGATGCATTTGGACAGTTGAACCTTCTACAAGACATGATTCTGTGTGATGATGAAGAAAAGTTTTTTAATTTTACCCGTTTTTCAAGAAGTGAATACCTTGACATATTTGAGCAAGTCAAAGATAAAATTCGGAAGCAGGATACAAAATTTCGAAGAGCTATTTCTCCTGAAGTCAAGCTGGCACTAACTTTGAGGTACCTGGCAACAGGAGCCTCCATGACTTCATTGCATTACGACTTCCGTCTGGGAATCTCTACAGTTAGTGGAATTCTAAGTGAAACTTTAAAGGCTGTTTTTGATAGTCTGTCACCAACTTACCTGCAACCACCCTCAACAAGTCAAATGGAAAAAATTGCAGACGATTTTCTGAAGAAATACAAAATGCCAAATTGTGTAGGTGCAATAGATGGGAAGCACATAAGGATGCAGTGTCCAGACAAAGGTGGATCTCTGGACTTCAACTACAAAGGTTTCCATAGCCTTGTACTACTGGCTGTCTGTGATGCCAGTTATAAATTCAGCTTTACTGATGTAGGCGCCTATGGCAGTGAAAGCGATGGTGGCATATTTGCAAGATCAGATTTGGGAAAAGCCATTGAAAACGGAAGCATACAGTTTCCTGCAAACAAATTGCTACCAGGCTCAGATATAGCTTTTCCCCACTTCTTGATTGGTGATGAAGCGTTTTCACTGAAACCATACATAATGAGAGCATATCCTGGCAAAAAACTGAATGATCAACAGAGGATATTTAATTTTCGATTAAACTCGGTCAGGAGGATAATAGAAAACAGTTTTGGGCTTCTATCACAAAGATTTCGCATATTTAGAACAGAGATAATAGCCCAGAGAGAAAAAGTTTGTCAAATTGTGCTGACAGCAATCTGCCTTCACAATTTCCTTATTGTCAATAGAGGTGTCACTCCTGAAGGTAGCTCTTCAGCATCATCTGATGGCTTGGGAGATATACGCCTGGCCACTAGCAACCACAGCTCAAGACCTACCCGAAACCTACGAGACAAGTTGGCAGACTATTTCATGACTGAAGCTGGTTCAGTGAGAGGACAAATGCAGAGGGCATTTCAAGGCTCATTTTGATTAGTCCCAATATTTTACTTTTTTTTTCCTTTAATTAATTTTGTAAACTGTTTATGGATGACTGAAACAAAGAATTAAAGCAAAGAATAATCTCAGAAAGGTTATTAACATTATTTCAATCTCGTAGTGTAGTGAAGTTTGACAAAGTCAATTATTTTTTCATCAAGGGAGTCCATTTATCCCACAAAGCTTGAAACTTTTGCGTAACGTAACGTAAAAATAGATCCCGACTCTATTTTCTATGTTCGTTATGCTATGTAAAAAATACTACGTTACGTCGAACGTAAGAGAACATAACGACCAAAACATAACGTAACTTCTTGATGTGAAAGGTTACATAAGACGCATAAGGCAGTGTGAAAGGCATGACGTAGCAATGTGAAAGCACCTTTAAGAAGAGGCTTCAGTGATAGGTTAGCATTTTATACTGAGATGTGATGACGCCAATAATCAGAGACGCCTAAATTACCACTCCTTGACTACACAGAAGGAACAGAAATTGCAGATAAATAAAGACTTTGGATGACCATGGTGACGCTAGACCTTGAGCCGAGGGAGAGCTTTTGAAAACGAGGACGGAATCTAAGTCACAGCATGGTTGGCTTAACGGATCTAAATGCTAGTAACGATAATCTTTCGAATATATATATGTATATATATATATATATATATATATATATATATATATATATATATATATATATATATATATATATATATATATATATATATATATATATATATATATATATATATATATATATATATATATATATATATATATATATATATATATATATATATATATATATATATATATATATATATATATATATATATATATATATATATATATATATATATATATATAAAATTTTGCTTTGTCGTTGTTTTGCGTCTTCTTTTATTATGATGTTGAGCCAGTGTTTTCACAGAACTTATTTACAATATATGCAATATATTTTCCTTATTATTTTGTCAGTTATTAAGCATTTAGAGTGTATGGATTTAGCTCACAAGTTTGAATGTGTCACAAATTTAGTCAAAAATAAGGCAATTAGAATTTACTAGTACTACGTACATCTGAAAATTCAAGCTCTCGACTATTGTAGAAAAAAATTTGATTAAAAAATTATTTAAAAAGTGTTGATACTCTAACTCACAAGAAGATGTCCATCTCTTTTGTCTTTGTGCATTGTCAATGTTTCGTTCTTAAGTCGCAGCCACACTTGATGCCATGAACGATCTGTAGCACGCTAGAAAACAAATACACTATTTCAGGATTTAATTAAAAACTAAATTGTAAACAAAGCACAAATGTGAGCTCTAAGGGCAGTCTCTAATGAGACAAAAATCGCAAAAAAACTTCACTACACAGGATTTGTGATCATCTGCAATGCAGTTATTTAACTTAAATAATTCGCGAAAATACTTCTTGTGCTTTTCTGGTAGGTGTATGGAGATACCGCCACTAATACTGCCAGATACAGAACACTTACGTCATTTGACACTTTTTTTCGACAAGTTCACGGTCAACTATTCTAAGCAGCACATTTTTCCTAATTTCAATTGCATTTTGACATACTTTGCTCAAACAATGGTACTTTCGGCCTATTTTCGTTTTGATTCCTGTTTTAACTTATGTCAGGAATCTGGCAATACTGACTGCTATTATAACAATGAGGTATAATGTAGATAATTTCAGAGACCACACTGCCTTTCCATGACGATAAATAAAAGTTCAAATAGGGATAAAATCCTTTTAATAGACAGTGATGATAGAAATTCACAAAAATACCAGATATTTCGGTCACATATACAGTGACCGTCATCAGTAGTAAAACTAAAATAAAACAATATAAAACAAAAGTTTATATACTAAATCAAATAACACTACATATTATTTGAATCTCTAATTCTTTTCAAAGCAAAGGCGGAAGCTATTCTCTTTGACCTTCTTGGATTCGGTTCATTAGCGTTCAATGATATAACATTTGGACAAAGGTCAACTACATTGGGTGAATTGAACTTTACTCTCTCAGATTTTAATAAATTATCATAGATAGAGTCCAGCCCATATTCACCTGTATCTCGATTCAAAGCAATATTCTTGAATAAGATTTTCTTTATTTCAAGAATTTCACGAAAATTTTGCTTTAAACCCCGATCCCTAGAAATCAAAGAGACATTCTCGAACAAAATAAAATGGTCTGGAAAATTAAAAATATGTTCAGAAAGGGCTGAAGTGAAATCTTCAGACTTAGAAACTTGCTTTAAAGCCGAAGCAATAGCATCTTTATGTTGTAATAATCTCATTTCCAAACCCTGATTAGTACGTCCCACATATGAGCTTCCGCAAGTACGAGGGATCTGATAAATTCCATTTCGTTTCATTAATGAAATTAGATCATTCCAAGACTTTGCATAACTGCACTAAATACAATTACTATTTGAAGATACCCTTGGACCATTTCTTTTTAAGATTCTTTAAAGTTTTTCATTTAGCCCGGGTACCTATGGAAAAGATCTAAAAACCTCCTTCTCCCGAGTTGTTTCCAAGACTTCTTTAGAAATCTTTAGAAACCTTTTTCTTCTTTTTGAAAAAGTCTGGTTAATTAACCATTCTGGATACATGTTACTTATTAGTATTTTTCTTAGAAAAGACAACTCCTCCTCAACAAATTTTTCGCCTCTCCAGAGAAAGATTGCTAAAAAAGTTTTCGAAATTATCAACAAATAATGCGGTAAAACCTTCGTCAATTCTAGGACCAGGTGTGGTTAATTTTTCATCAAGAACTTTAACGATACAAGAACAATCAGTGCTTGAAAAGGGTCCGAAATTTTGTTTGAAACCGGATAAAGTCCCCGTGGAAGACATTATCTCTTCAATAGAAACGTCTTTGCATAAAAACGCAAATATAATAAAAGATGTAAGCTTAGTAAGAGCTTCTACCGTAAAAACCCTGTCTAATTTTGTATTGAAACCGAATTGTCCGAGTACGACCATCAAAGACATAAGAATTCTTAAAAACTTGAAAAAGGATAGTTCAATTACCATTACAAAAGCAGATAAGAGTAACACTTTAGTTGTGATGAATACTGAGGACTACGAATCAAAATTAAGAATTTTACTAGAGGATGAAAAAACATACAAGAAGCTATCGTATAATCCAACAGACTCTTTTACAAATAAATTTAAGAAAGAATTGAAGTGCTTAAAGGATGAAGGAAAAATTACACCTCAACCCTATTACAAATGCCTGCCACGCAGTTCCTTGTTCCCTAAATTATATGGTCTTCCCAAAATTCATAAGCCTAACCTACCATTACGACCAATTGTGTCAAGTACAAGGTCACCAACAAGTGTTTTGAGCACATGGTTAGTGTCAATCTGTAAACCACTTTTGTCTACACAAATTTCGTACATTTAGAATTCTTCGAATTTGGTTGAAAAACTGAACAAAGTAGATATTTCTTCGAGTTTTTTTGCTTTCAAGCTTCGAAATTTTATCAATGTACACAAATTCTGATGTAGAAGCAGCCGAAACTCTTCTAGAAAGAAAGCTGTTAAGAAATTTGGACTTGATTAGTGGCAAAACAGATTTGGAAGTATCTGTTATTAAGAATTTAGTAAGGTTGTGCAATAAGTTCTCTTATTTTTTTCAATTTAGAAGGGAGTATTTCGAACAAATAAATGGTTTACCTATGGGGGCCCCTTTATCCCCTTTATTAGCTAATATTTTTGTGGAGAATATTGAAACAATTGCGTTAGATTCATATTTTTTAAAACATATTTTCTGGGGCCGGTATATGGATGACACTATTTCAGTATGGGATTAGGGGGAGGATGAATTAAAAGGATTTTTGGAACATCTTAATTGTTTGGGAGGGGATTTAAAGTTTACCGTTGAATTGGAAGAGGATGGGAAACTTCCTTTCCTTGATGTTCTTCTTTTGAAAAATCAAAATAGTCTGGATTTTAAAATTTACAGAAAACCGACAAATAACAATAGATTTTTGTCTTATAGTTCCGGTCACGCTCGCCAAGTAAAAATTGGTTTGATCATTTCTTTAACTGATCGGCTCTTTAGTATTTGCTCTCCAAAATTTGTTGAGGAGGAGTTGTCTTTTCTAAGAAAAATACTAATAAGTAACATGTATCCAGAATGGTTAATTAACCAGACTTTTTAAAAGAGAAGAAAAAGGTATCTAGAGATTTTTAAGAAAGTCTTGGAGACAAATCTGGAGAAGGATGTTTTTTGTTCCTTACCTTATGTACCCGGGCTAAGTGAAAAACTTAAAAGAATTTTAAAAAGCAATGGTCTAAGGGTAGCTTTAAAGAGTAATAATACTTTGGGTAGTTTTCTAAATTCTGGGAAGAAACTAACTTCATTGGGGCAACAAAGTGGGGTTTATCAGATCCTATGTACTTGCGGAAGCTCATATGTGGGACGTTCTAACCAGAGTTTGGAAATGAGATTATTACAACATAAAGATTCTATTTCTTCGGCTTTAAAGCAAGTTTCTAAGTCTGAAGATTTCACTTCAGCCCTTTCTGAACATATTTTTAATTTTCCAGACCATTTTATTTTGTTCGAGAATGTCTCTTTGATTTCTAGGGATCGGGGTTTAAAGCAAAATTTTCGTGAAATTCTTGAAATAAAGAAAATCTAATTCAAGAATATTGCTTTGAATCGTGATACAGGTGAATATGGGCTGGACTCTATCTATGATAATTTATTAAAATCTGAGAGAGTAAAGTTCAATTCACCCAATGTAGTTGACCTTTGTCCAAATGTTATATCATTGAACGCTAATGAACCGAATCCAAGAAGGTCAAAGAGAATAGCTTCCGCCTTTGCTTTGAAAAGAATTAGAGATTCAAACAATATGTAGTGTTATTTGATTTAGTATATAAACTTTTGTTTTAAATTGTTTTATTTTAGTTTTACTACTGATGACGGTCACTGTATATGTGACCGAAATATCTGGTATTTTTGTGAATTTCTATCATCACTGTCTATTAAAAGGATTTTATCCCTATTTGAACTTTTATTTATAACAATGAGGTATATATTTAAGTTTTTAATGGAGTTTTCAAACCAATTATCAAATTTGCCGTTGTAATCCTAAGTGAGCAATTGATTCAATTGTTCTACACTCATAATTGTTAAGCTCAACAAAACCTGAAACTAAAGAAGCTCCAGTGAAATAAACTGAACAGAGAATATTCTAAGCGTTAACGAATAGCGTCAGTCACAACCAGTCGCTTGCAGACAACTATTTCACAACAAATCTACAAAGGATGAAGAATAACTTTTAAGATATATAAATTTAACTATTAAAATTTTTGAGAGTTAGAAAGATATAAATGAAGATTCAGATCAAAACTTTGATTTTTACTTTTCTAGATTCTTCTTCCCAGAAAAACCCTTGATTTCACCTCTTCTCGAAAAACTGACCCCCTCCCACTTCCCCGGAACGATTCTCCATTACACTCTCCCCCAGGAAAATGTGTGTGCCCCCCCCCCCTCTTCTGAAAGAGATGTGTGACCGTACATACCTATGCTTAAGGATAGTTACTGGAATTATAATTAAGGGTGTGAGACAATTGTAGTGTATAATTTATGTCACTATGATTAAAAACAACAAAGAACTTAGATCCTCTATATTGTAAAGCCATGGGTCTAGATCCTGTTAGGTACACCTTCTGGTAGCGTCGGCGTATAGCACAAAAAAAAAAGCATAGTGGTATCTGAAAAACTGTCGTGAACAAACTATTAGGCGCATACAACTTAAGCCATGAAAACTAAAATCAAATAGCAATCTATATCTTTGTGGTCGACCTACGAGATTCTAGATAATTGTCGGGTACTCCTTCTAAGAGGGTCGTCATGACTCAAAAGCCTGTTCCTGCAATTTTTGCAGGAACAGGTTTGACAGTAGTTCCGCTTACATTTTTCAACTACCTAGGGGGCAACTGGGGAGGGGTCAAAAAACATTTTATTTTCGAAAAATAACAATAGTCTTCAAATGTTACTTTTTTTGTCTTGCAGGGTTCAAGGGGGTTTATAGCCATGGGAGGGGAAGTGAGAAAATTTTGAATTCTTGAGCAGATAGTATATAGAAGGAAAAATACAACGAAATAATAAAAGACAAAAAAGACAGGGATAACCAGACAGATATATCATTAAGTACTAGAAGTATAAACCAGAGTATAGAAGAAACAAAACTAACACTTGACAAAAGAAAAGAAGCAAACTAAAGTAAACGAGTGAAGTCACTGTGGGCGCGAAAATGCTTATAAGTAGACTGGGAAAATTGAATAGTAAACAACTGATAGTAAATTAACACTGCAGTTTTTCTAAATCTTTTTTGGTGTCTACACATCGAAAATGCCAAATTATTGAATTGTGAGAGTCGGAACACAAAAAAAGTAAAAAAGTATATAAAAAATTAGCAACATAAAACAGTAACACTCACATAAGACACTAAATTACTAAATAATATAAAACACTAATCAAACAGTTCGTGCTAACGAGCTGCAAGTAAGGAGCGACCCAGCTCAATAGAAATCGGAACTCTAAAAACCGGAATTTCGATACCAAGAGATATATCAAAACGATCGTATTTTTATGCTGATTTCAAATATATAAGTTTCAATAAGTTTAGTTTTACCCATCAAAGGTTACGAGCCTGAGAAAGTTTGCCCTATTTTCGAAAAAAGGAAGAAACACCCCCAAAAAGTCATAGGATCTTAATGAAAATCACCATCAAATTCAGTGTATTAGAGAGCCTTAGGAGTTTCAGTAGAGGTTTCCAAGATTCTATCTGCAAAAATGTGGAGTTTTGTATTTTTGGCCAGAAGAAAGATCACGGATACATGTTTTTTTTGCTTGTTTGTTGTTTTTCCAGGGGTGATCGTATCAACCCAGTGGTCCTAGAATATCATAAGAGGAATCATTCGAGTGGAAATTAAAAGTTCTAGTGCCCTTTAAAGTGACCAAAAAGATTGGAGGGCAGCTAGGCCCCCTCTCCCACTTTTTTGCCAAAAATCATCCGATTAAAATTTTGAGTAGCCATTTTGTTCATCATAGTTGAAATGCCCAATAACTATGCATTTGGACATAACATGACCCCCCCCCCACCAAACCCCAGGGGAAAGGTCTTCAAGTTATGAAAATTGTCTATTGTTTACGCAGAGTATTTGTTATTGGGAAGCATGCATATATTTTAGGCTGGGAAGACGAATTTTCTACTGTTTTTTTTTTTTTTTTTTTTTTTTTTTTTTTTTTTTTTTTTTTTTCACAGGGGAACTTTCCTTGGGGAGGGAAGTTGCGAGTGGTTGAACTTGTCAGAGGAAATTATACATTGGGAAGTTTATCAGAATTCCTATACAAAATTGCCTTTATATTTCTTGCTTTCTCTTTTCCGTCTCAATTTTACGCGTGGAGTTAAGGGTAATTGTCCTAGGTAATTTTTTACCGGAATTGAATTGTCTAGAGGATATATATATATATATATATATATATATATATATATATATATATATATATATATATATATATATATATATATATATATATATATATGTGTGTGTGTGTGTGTGTGTGTGTGTGAGGAGGGTATTTCTCCGTGGAGGTGGGGCCAGATTTTCTAAGATTATTTAAAAAACGATCAAAAATTTAAAAAAAATCAAGTTTTTTCAACTGAAGGTAAGGAGCAGCATTTAAAATTAAAATGAATAGAAATTATTACGTATATGAAGGTGGTTGCCTCCTCCTCAACGCCTTGCTCTTTACGCTAAAGTTTGAATTTTGTCCCAATTCTTTAAGAACGGCTCCTGAAACACAAGGGTCGTTCAACTGGAACAATAACAAGCTTTTTTCAAAAGTACTAAAAAACTTTATCGTAAAGAGCAAGGTGTGAGGAGGAGGCAATCCCCTACACTTACGTAGTAATTTCTGTTCGTTTTAAGTTTTAATGTTGCTCCTTACTTTCAGTTAAAAAGCTTGCTTTTTTTATTTATTTACAACACAAAACACTGTTATTACGATGATCGTCACAAAGGATTACCTTTCCATCCATGTGTGTGATTTTCATATTAACCCAGCCCTCTCTTGCCAAATCGGTGGCCCCAGGCAGTCTTTCCTTTGCCTGTGTAGGGCTAATCGGAGCTTCTCGGGGTGAAGAATTCTTTGAACTATAAATAACATAATATTGCTAGCAAAAAGAACAGTTTTATGAATTTTTGAACTTATCAACACAACACTGCACTTTATCAACAAAATAAAACTTTATCATATACATAGGTAAGGCTAGATAAAAATTTATGCCCTATAAGGCTTTATTTATTTTAATGTAATCCAACTTAATCTTGGTTTAATAATCAAAGGCGGCATAGGCTTTCAGTGTTACTCTAATTCAGCTTTTGACACTTTAATTCAAATAACTATACTTTTAGTTGAAAATTCAAGTTCTTTTAATTTTAAAAGAATACTGAACAGCATTAATCTCGTATTTTTTCTTAAGAAAAAAATTCTGTGAATACAAAATTAGCACAATGCCTGTGAATAATAACATCTGAAATATTCTATACTTTAGTTCACTCCAAAAGCAACGTTGCAATCTCATCAAAGTTAGCGCTGTATTAAACTCCTTAAACTTTGTGTTAAAATACTAGAAGAATAACATGGCTAATGCAAGACAATATCCGAATTGTGCATTTGAAATCGGCATCAAAACTATATCAGAGTAGACAAGTAAACCTGACAAATTTTTCGGCAACCATTTTTCTGCTTACCCGTGAAATCAAGGCAGACTTTTTACCATGAAATTACAGGAAGGTGACTCCTTTTTTTTCACCGGCAAGACTATAAAAAATCTGCATAATGTAGATTTTACACAATGTAGCACAATGCACAATGTAGTTTGCAGATGAGCTAATCTGCAACCTATATGTAAGAAATTTCCTTGAATTAACTGAACATAGGTGTTCACTTAGCTATTGACAATATATTAGACTGTAAACAGAAAATATATCCACTATTATATTTACATATCTAAATATTCCAAAAAATGTGGCTCATTCTAATAATTAAGTGATACTAAAATACCCAATATATAAAGAAGCAACAACTAAAACTAGATTCATTTTTAAGCAAGCCAGCAATGCCTTTTTTTTTCCTAAAAGTTTTCATTGTTGCAACATGCTTAAGCAGCACTAAAAGCTTTTATAGCAACAAATTCTTCCTATTTTTACTACTTTATTAAATTTTATTTTATGATTCAAAATACCACCATCTAACATTTCAAACAGACTCATTTCACCCTCTAGGCCAAGATAGGCGTAGATTTCTTGAAACAAGAGTGTTTTAGTCTTACTAAGACTATTTAGCATAAAAGCCTTTAAATTTTACAACATAATTTTCGTCTAACGTCAATCTTATAAATAGAAAATTTAGAATGAAAGGACTCTATAAATAGAAATCATAAGAGTCCTGAACGTCTACGGATTGGTATTTGTAATAGACTTACATTGTGTTATTTATATCACACTATCTACATTAAAAAATGCACATTTTTCGTTTAAGGTTACCAGTTCTATAGCTACATATAGATCCCCAGCTTAGGGTGGGGAAGATGGGAGAGGGTAGTCATGCACTTCTTACATGTGGGGGTAGTAGGTCTAAAATAAGGAAACATTACATTTTTATGTCAGGACTTTACAATTTATCTGGGAGGTCCTAAGCACTAGCCTCAGAGGGATTAATATGCAATATCTCCTAAATTTTTCTCAAACCTGTTATCAGACTATGGCCGACTCCAAGCCGTGTGCAGGGAGGAGGGGCCTCAGCCCCCCTCAGATCCTATACTTTTCTGATTTCCAAGCCGTGCAGGGAGGAGGGGCCTCAGACCCCCTCAGATCCTATACTTTTCGGATTTCTAGGCACTTCTTATTCAAATTACGAAATAAAAAAAAGTTGATCTCCCCCCGCCCCCGAAATTAGCCTGCATGAATTTACCTGCGTATGCACCTAGGTAAATTCAACCTTTTTATTGCATAATCAAAAGCTTGAACGAAAAAGAGGGAAACATTAAAACCTACCACAAAGATGAACAGTACAACATTAATGTACGTAGGGTTGGTATTCAAGTTCGTTACCCTCCCCCCCCCTTATATTTCAAGAGTGTTTGTCTTGTCCTACAATATCCCATATTTTCCACATTACGATTATAAATGTTGTGCTGCTTTAACACCCCCCCCCCCTACCTTATCTCCGCCCTCAGCAAATAGATTCCAATGTACGAAACAAATATGCTTACTCAACAAAAAGACAGCCTAAGGAATAAACAAAAGTGAATGCAAAACAAGGAAATTGAAGTAATAAAAATTCATATCTTCAATGGGAGAGCAGAATTCAAAAAGAGAGAGATGCAAAAATGCGAATAATGCGGACATATCAGAGACAGTACCAACAAGACAAAATACAATTATGTGAAACTAGATACTGAAGGCATAACTAAAATAAAACATTCCTGGGAACAAGTGTCACCAAAACCTGGTCCAACTTTGGTTAGATAACAGAACCTACCTCCGAATAAAATAGTTCGTTACACCTAAGTAATTACTGCAGCACGTTCTGTTAGTCCTGTCGATACAGCACTATCTAATTCAACGTGCTTAGAGTAAGTGACAAGACAATGAGCGCAACCATTTCAAAGAGTATGAAAACTAGAAGGAGTTAGATCTTTGGCGATTAAACATGGGAAGATAGTGAAAAGACTACTTTTAAAAAAGTACCACTTTTACAGCACCACTTTGGAAAGTACCACTTTTACAGCAGCGTCTGACAACTTCATTAAAACGTACAAAATTTCAAATAAATTGGATATATTGGACTACTAATCCGACAAATTCGTTGCAGGGAAATTTAAGGTTTAATCCAAGTAAAATGAAGACTTTTATCAGATTAAAGTTGAAGTTTCTCTGTAAGCGATAATTAACTAGAATACATTTTTTCTTTCCTTTTTTCGAAATCCAGGAATCACAAAATTGGCCTATGTTAGCTTGGGAAAATATTGACAGGTTAAGTAGGCCATCAGAGTTTAAGCTAGTACCGGGGACAAAATCGGGAGTAATGCGCCTTCTTCTACATTTTAAAGGACCTTATAAGGGAAGTCTAAAGCACTTTAGGGAATTTTAGCATTAAAAAAAAAAAAAATCTAACTTGTATGGGAATTTTGACTTGGGATACGCTTCAAACTCATTTAAGGGAAGAATTGCCGATCCAGGAATTTTCGTGGAATAGGGTTTAACGACGAAATGAACCTTCGTGAAATGAGTCTAAAGCCAAACCATGCCCCGAGAAATTGTTTTCAAGCTCAACGGCATTAAAACATTCAAAAAAATGCCAAAAGTTTGATGGTGTTGGTCATATTTTATCTTCGATATTATTAATTTTGTTTTGATCTTCCCCAGTTTTCTGTCTTACTAGTTTCCATGCTTTTTGAACTATCCTTTAGAATTTTTCGACAAGAAGAATTTTTTTAAGAAACAGCCAAAGGCCGAACTTCGCTGGGGGATTTTGGCTCAATTTTTCTTTTCACATCCTTACTTTCTGTAATTTTCAAAGGAATTTTAGCTCAATTTTCTTTTCACATCCTCAATTTCTGTAATTTTGCTTGCAATTTTGGCTCCGTTTTCTTTTCACATCCTTATTTTCCATAGTTTCGCTGGGAGATTTTTGCTCCGTTTTTCTTTTCACATCCTTATTTTCCGTAATTTTGCTGGAGATTTTTGCTCCATTTTTCTTTTTACATCCTTATTTTCCGTAATTTTGCTGGAGATTTTTGCTCCATTTTTCTTTTTACATCCTTGATTTCCTTAATTTCACCGGTGATTTTGGCTCCGTTTTCTTTTCGCACCCTTGCTTTCCGTAATTTCACTGGAGAGGGGGAGGGGGGAATTTTGGCTCAATTTTTCTTTTTACATCCTCAATTTCTATAATTTCGTTGGTAACTTTGGCTCCGTTTTCTTTTCACATCCTTACTTTCCATAATTTCGCTGGGAGATTTTTGTTCAATTTTTCTTTTCACATCCTTATTTTCCGTAATTTTACTGGAGATTTTTGCTCCATTCTTCTTTTCACATCCTTACTTTCTG
Source organism: Artemia sp. Qi Xiang Cuo (assembly GCF_049724085.1). Taxonomy (NCBI): domain Eukaryota; kingdom Metazoa; phylum Arthropoda; class Branchiopoda; order Anostraca; family Artemiidae; genus Artemia; species Artemia sp. Qi Xiang Cuo. The sequence goes on along the minus strand of NC_142801.1, from coordinate 77,420,954 downwards.
TAATTTTCAAAGGAATTTTAGCTCAATTTTCTTTTCACATCCTCAATTTTTGTAATTTTGCTTGTAATTTTGGCTCCGTTTTCTTTTCACATCCTTACTTTCCATAATTTCGCTGGGAGATTTTTACTCCATTTTTCTTTTCACATCCTTATTTTCCGTAATAATACTGGAGATTTTTTCCATTTTTCTTTTTACATCCTTATTTTCCGTAATTTTACTGGAGATTTTTGCTCCATTTTTTTTTTACATCCTTGATTTCCGTAATTTCAATGGTGATTTTGGCTACGTTTTCTTTTCGCATCCCTGCTTTCCATAATTTCACTGGAGAGGGGGGGAGGAGAATTTTGGCTCCATTTTTCTTTTCACATCCTTACTTTCTGTAATTTTCAAAGGAACTTTAGCTCAATTTTTCTTTTCACATCCTCAATTTCTCTAATTTCGCTGGTAGCTTTGGCTCCGTTTTCTTTTCACATCCTTACTTTCCATAATTTCGCTGGGAGATTTTTGTTCTATTTTTCTTTTCACATCCTTATTTTCCGTAATTTTGCTGGAGATTTTTGCTCCATTCTTCTTTTTACATCCTTGCTTTCTGTAATTTCACAGGGGATTTTGGCTCCATTTTTCTTTTCGCATCCTTGATTTCCGTAATTTCACCGGTGGTTTTGGCTCCGTTTTCTTTTAGCATCCTTGCTTTCCGTAATTTCACTGGGGAGGGGGGGATTTTGGCTCCATTTTTCTTTTCGCATCCTTAATTTGTTTAATTTCGCTGGGGACTTTGGCTTCATTTTTCTTTTCACGTCGTTACTTTCTGTAATTTTCCAGTGGATTTTGGCTCTATTTTTTCTTTTCACTTCCGTATTTTCCGTAGTTGGACACGATATACAAAAGAAAAATAGATCATATTTTTCTTTTACTCTCTTTAGGCAATGATTCCTCATCCAGTTTAAACCCAAGACCAAATTTATGCTGGAGATTTGGCTATTATTGATTTTTTCTTTTTCCCATTATTATTTTCTTTTATTAGATAAAAAAAGAGAAATTAATCTTTTCTCGGAACGTCTTTTTTTTTGGGTATGGCCAGGCGAAAGTATTCATTAACAGGGTTATCAACGAAAAGTAGTTTGCAGAGGGAAATCTACTTGATTTCACACCTGGGATAAACCCTAGCACGGAATGATCAGTCCATAATATGCATAATACTGTTAATTAACCACATCGGAGAATCTTCTACCCAACTTTTCAATACCCATGTAATTAATTTCTCCTTCCGTTGAATCAAAAACCCGTTGAGGTGATAACTCAAGCCAGTGATAATGAAGCGGTGGGAGGGCGCTTTAGAACCAAAATTTTGTATAAAGCGTCCTTTTCTAGTTACAAAATATATCGTTCTAGAAAAGCGTTTGAACCAAATATTGAGAAAATTGGGATCAAACACAAATTCTGCAACAGTCAATCCCTTTAAAGAGATTAAAAACACTCAAACATTATCTCAAAATTTCAATGACGAACTTGCGCAAATTTTATCCAACTAAATCCACTTAATTAAATTAAATTTTTAGTCTTTACAGGTATTAAATAAAAGGATTCGTTTTTATTTACTGCCTTCAGAATTAGTCGCTGCTACTGACATTTTGTTCTCCCTTTTTAAGCTCTGAGCTTATAATTAATATTTTGAAAAAAATGAACTCCTTCTAACCCTTCGGTATTATTTAATGACAGGTAAACAAAGATTAAAAAAAAAACTAAAGATTAAAAATCGAAAAAAAAGATAAAAAAAATAATGTTTTCTGCAATGTTTAAGACACGTTGATGCAACGAAAAATACTCTCTGGGAGTTTTAGCAGCTCCCCTTCTACTCCACGTTATTTCATACTCAGGGGTTTTATTTGAAATGTGTTTAGCTCACTTATAATTCAATTTTATCCTTCCCGCGACCCACCTAATCCATCCTCCCGGGGACCATATACAATACAAGGAGCGAAAATTCAACAATGCTGTACAAAACATATAACACATCTTTTACAACATTAGCATTTAGTTCTTACTGTTTAAATAACAGCTGAATATATATATATATATATATATATATATATATATATATATATATATATATATATATATATATATATATATATATTAGTTACCCGTTTTACCTTTAAGTTGACAACTATTCATGCTCCGAAAACACAAAGGATGGAAAGCACTTATGAGGTACACTCAGAGGTAAAAGTAAGATAAGAAAGGGGTTGCAGCATGCTCAAACCACATATAGACCCACCCTCGACCCCAAAGTATGAAGGACTTGGATTGCCCACTTTGTACATGTGGAGGTGATGCAACTTCCTCAAAGTATGCACGAAGGCGTTGTATACTCGTGAGTGGCGGTGAGGGGGCCAAGCTGACTTCACTATTGGATCGACTGAACGGGAATTCAGCAACAGAAATTCTAGACCTAAATTTGAAATAACGGGGATTAAGCAAGGGGTCAAGGAAAAATAGTATTTGAGATTATTTCAAATCCATTTCATTCCTTTCTAGTTACAGATTTGAAATTTGTTCAAAAGAATTGTGACGAGCCCAAAATACAAATATAGCAGACGGTCCTAATACACATTATACGTTTTTAGACCAGCCCAAAATATTCTCCCTCTTCTGTAATACAAAATACTACAAACACGAAAAAAGCTAGAAGTGTTTACCCTTACTTAAATTTATATTTATTTAATACTTACACATCTTAATAATTGATTTCTTAATAATTATATTTATTAACATGCACTAACCCTCATTTAAAAAAAGAAGCAATTACACAAGACAGTGAATTACGCTTCGACTGGTCACTGAAAGAATAATTTCATTCCCAGCTTGTTAACAATTCATGCAGTTAAACGAGATTCTATTTTTCACAGCCCCCCCCCCCCCACTGGTTCATAAATTGATGCAACATGTAGCAAATAAAAACAAGGGGCGACAGCTGTGTTTAGCCGTTTATCCCTCAACAAATCCTCCTCTCCTGTTCCTCATCCGAAAAAAAAGCGAAACGCAGTCTCTGGCGGCAAGGTCATATCCAGGGGGAGGGGGCTTGACCCCCTCCTGAAATCTTTGTCGAACTCGTAAAAACGCAACAAAAAATGAATATAAACAAATTTTTGATGCGTTTTTTAATCTTTTTTTTGTAAATATCCCCTCCCCACACCCGAAAAAAAAAATCTTGAATACAGCCCTGTCTGGCGGTAAAAGAATTTTCCCTCCTTCATATACCTTCAACTTATAGACATAATTCTATTTCTACCTATTCTTAATACACTGCTACATAATACTTCATTTATAGATTCATATTCTTCCATTTCATAAGGCGATTAGAAGGTAATCATTGTACTTAGCAAAAATATATACAATAAGCCCCCAGTAATCATGCCCCCTATTTAATACGGTGCCGCCGTAATCCGTCACGTCTAATATTACAGCATGTTTTTTGACAATCTTCGCAAATGCAGACAAGGCATGATTGAATAGTTTACAACTTGTACACGCCACTGCTCTTGTGCTTGACGCGTAAGTATTGATTTTGGATTTTTATTGCTTAGTTTGAATTTGATTAGTTGTGATGGCAGTGCGGCAGTAGCGTAATTTCTTCAAAATCTTGGGGAGGGGAGGGGGCAAAGTTGGAGCCAATTTTCCAAATCAAGTGAAAATGACAGCAAAAAGCTAAAAAATGAGCCATTTGAGTAGGCCTACTATAAAAGTACTATAAGATACTTTATAGTACTATAAAGGTAAATATGTAATGATAAAAAAAAAACTGATCTGCTGATGCTTGAATTAATATAAAAATAAAAACGTGAATTAAATTAGGATAAAATTACAAACTGTATTGTCTTTGAAACTGAATCGCCTATATCATTTTCTAATTTTGTCCAAGAAAAATCAATTACAGTTGAATACAGCTCACCAGAACAATCAGACTAAAAAACAGCAAAAACACTAATTCAAATCAAGAGAGGGATAGAGAGAGAAAAGGAGGGGGGCGAGGGTAGAAGGAAAGAGAGAAATTAAAAAAAAAATTTATAAAACCATTGTCGTTGTCTACCTTAGCCTTTGTTCTTGATCACTAAGGTCCGTGTCAGTATCCACGTGGAGTCGATCACTAGCGGTTGCTTTTCTGTAGGATATCCTTCGCATAGCTCTTTCTTCGTCATCTTCTGTAAAGGTACTCGCCAATTATCATTTAATAATCAATATTAACCTGTTACCAGTCAGTTTTATGTCAGCTTTTCATCAAATTTCAGTTTTAGCTTGGATATAAGTTTTCCCCTAAACAAAGCTACATTATTTCCATACAAAAGTGCATTACTGACTCTATGCGTAATCTTTAAAATCGTCGAACATCTTCGTTCGATATTACACTTCGATTTGGAAAGATCTTCCGATTGATATTTTTCCCTAAAAGTTTCTCTACCGGCTCCTCCAAAAGAAGATTCAACATCCATTTGTAACCTCGTTATGGAGCGATGTAAGAGACTTTCTGCCTTTCAGATACAGGGCCGTATCCGGGGGGGGGGGGGGGTTTACTCGGTTTGAACTCTCCCCCCCCCGAAATTTTTGTCTGACTCGTAAAAACGTAAACAAAATGGATATAACAAAAATTTGTATGCGTTTTTTGAGGTTTTTTTTGTGTAAACCCCAATTTTTTTTTTTTTTAGTAAAACCCCCTCCGAAAAAAAATCTTGGATACGGCCTTGTTCAGATACCTAAAAATACCTGGCGCCACGAAATTAAAATAAAGACAAAATTATTCCTAAGGATTAGCTAATGTTAGTTCATCAGCTTAGTATCTTCGCATTGTTTATTTGCTTTTTGGATGTAAACCCAATCATTAAGCTGCTCAGTGGTAGTATATCTTCGTCCCTCGAACTGTGTACTTCCCACCTAAATGGACTAGCTTAGCAAGATCATTGTTTCCGCGCCTCTTCGCTGTGGTGGCAAAATCTACAAGTACCTCAGCCACCACAATTTGCCTCAGGTGGCTTTGCCTTTCCACAACAGCTTACCAACAAGCTGGTTTGAATTGCAGCAGGTTTGAAATATACCCCTCAACCATATGGCCTCTGGGATTAGACAAGCCATTGTTGACTATAATCAGTAATACCCAGCCAAAGGGTTTTCTTAGTGTTAGCTGCTCTTTCATCAGAAACCATAAATGGATTCGTGATATTTGCAATGTTTCTGATTAAAATACTTTGGTATTTCGATAACGTATTATAACATATAAAATCTTCTCGCGGCATTACGAACAGGATTACCTTCATCAAAAAAAGATGTCAGAATAGAGATGAGCATAAAATCATATCATGATCAGCCATTACATGGAAGTCCCAGCAGAGGTACTTCCCAAAAAGATCATTGTTTAGCTACATTAAAACGGGTTTTAAAAACGGAGCGTACATCAAACACCAGGCTCCACAAAAAACAGTGTCCATGCTCAGTAAAGGGCTATAATGAAAGAAAGGCTATGGCGGCTAGACCAAGATAACAGATTGAAAGATAACAGATTGTGTTTTGGCCTTCTATCTGCGGCAAAACGCAAAGCAGGTGTTTCCCCGATAAAATGGGAAATGATCACCGGAAAGGACTTAACTTCACAGGAGGGGGTAAAGAACAGGGGCGTAACTCCAGCATTGTTATTAGGGGGGGGGGGGGGTATCATGTCCAGATAGCCAAGGGGCATGGGCTATATAATATTTTTTCTCCAAATTATAGGGGGGAAAACTGCCATAACCCCCCACCCCCCAAAGACGCCCCTGGTAAAGAATGAAGCTTTGATTAGATTTAAAGGGAGTTTCAGCGTGCGCAGCTGCGTCTGTCACAGGCAGCACGGTGCTGTAGTGAATCGCCGATTATAGTAAAAGAGGTTTTCCACTCTTTATAAAGAACAGTGCATAATTATACAAACGAGTATCATGTCGAGCGCCAAATTTTTGTCCCTGTCAGGCTTTCAAGAAGAAAAAAATAATGAATGCATAAAAACAAATGGTTTACCTCGCTTTACAATCTTTACTCTTCTATTAACAGGAGCAACTTGAATTGAAGGCAACATACTTGTGGAGTCGTTAGGCACAGAAACTAAAATACAAAATGATCATTTTAAACTAATAAATTTTTCAAGCATACCCCAACAATACATACACATATGAAGTGATGATAAAAGGATAAGAACAGGAAATCAAACGTTGATAATAGCAAAATAAAACTAAGTAACGAAACTGCATAAAACAACGAAAAAACGATTGCAGGCGGCTCATAGCCATAAGAAATCCAGAACAGAAATTTTGCGGACACGTAATCCTACCGACCCGCCAAAAACGGTCTCCCCGTACATCCCCTTACCTGCGTTTTAGCTTTGTCCAGGTTTTTTATGATTGTTAAAAAAGTCAAAAATTAGCACAACATATTGACTTGATTTTGTTAAAAATAGATTTCTAAATTTCCATTTCCAGAAAAGTTTCCAAGAACTATAATTCTTGGAACTGGTTTCCTGGGAAGAAAGTTATTAACTTAGATTATTAAAAAAAATAATAATATTGAGTTCCTTAGTTTAGTTGCATTTCAGGCAGCATTTTGTAATTTTCCCCTCATTTTCTCAAATCCCTCCCCCAAGGTAAGAATTCCTACATGTGTGTCAGGAGTCAAATTATTTGTATTTTACAGCAAGTTTACTACACTCACAGAGAATACTGAGGCAAAGAAAATTCCCTCCGTATTAAGGCAATAACGCCCATGAGTTGAAAACAGACTGAGCAGTGGACAAATCTTGGAGGCCAACTGCCTTAAAACAATTTTTAATTTTATGAAACTAAAAATAACAATAGGGAACTGGCACTTACGCAAGAATTTTTTTTTTGGGGGGGGGGGTAGTAAAAAGTTTATTCAGCAATTTAAACAAGAAGTTTCCAGAAATTCTGGAGTTTAGGATTCTATGGGGGGACGCGGGTCCGGAGCTTTCCCTCCCTCTGCGTACACATCTGATAGAGGTTTTAGAGATAAATAACCATTTGTTCGTAAAAAGACCAAAAAAACAAAAGAAAGAAAATAAATAAAACAAACCTTCGTGAGAGCTTTTAAGGAACTGAGCTCTAGTGGAAAATGAGGCAAGCATATCGTCAAACTGCTCAAGGACAGTTTCACCAAAGTCCGAGGCAATAGACCCCGGCGTGGATAGAGGAGAAACAAAATAATTATCCAAACTCTCATCTAAACTATCTGGTGTAGGTGGGAGGGAAAAACACAACTCTGAGGGTCGGACAAGACGAGCATGCTTATCTAAAAACGAAAATGAAAATAAACATAACAAAGAGGTAAAAGCAACATCTAAAGCTATATCTGCTATAGAAAAGAAATAAAGACAAAACAAGCAAACAGAAAAGGAAAACACACACAAAAAGGTGTAATTCAATTTTTTTATAAATTCAGTTCACACACAGAAGGCTATACTTATATCATTCCAACAGAAGAATGAGTGGTTCAATTTCCCATATCACTATATATAATTTAGTTGGTTAGACCCCTTGGTACTGGTGCGTTATATAGACACTTTTATATATTGTACAAGGAAACCAGACACGAAAAACCCGTCAAACGGGCTATTCTCAAGAAACCGCTATACATAAATAACTGCAAAGCCGTGGTTTCTCAACGAACTACAATATTTAAACGATTGTTTTTTGGGGTTTAAGGGGAGAAAAGGTACCTAGGTTAGGTTATGTATTTAATATATGCTATGCTTTACTATATATATTACTATGCTCACTATATATAACATAAATTTATATATATATATATATATATATATATATATATATATATATATATATATATATATATATATATATATATATATATATAATCAATTCCTTTAAATATTGTCCGAATCCAAGTGTCCCACAACCTTCTAGGGAGGGCTTAATTCCATCCCAAGCGAAAAGTTATAAAAGATGTTTAAGAAAACAATCGTTTTATTTTATATATACAACTAATTTTATATAAATTGAGAACGCCAAGAGGTAGTCAGCAGAATGTGTCTAAAAGAGGGGGAGGGGTGAGTTTAAAACTTTAGGAGCCTGTGAAGTAAATTTTCATAAGCGCAGACTCGTAGAATAGACATCTTACATCAGGTTAAACGAGCAAGTTCTCAATTGTTTCTACATTACCTTACATAGTGGTCATTTATCTTAGTTTTCAAGAAATTTCTGTAGGATTAAGTCCGGTTCACACTATTTGTAGATCGAGTCTATAATTTCTAATTGTTTATTTCAAGTTTTTGCTGCAGCTCTTTTTTATTGATGAGGGAGAGGGCATCCGTCCTTTTTCTTTCGCCGATTATAGTTTTAGCCTTAAAGATTAAAAATTGTAAAGAAAAAAATTGCACGAAGAACTTAATTTTAGAGTTTGGCCTGTACAATTTAATTCATCACTGTCCAAAAAATATTGTTTCTTATATTTGCTGCCAATATTTTTTTCTAGTTAACTATTAACTCTACCAAACACTTTGATATATATATATATATATATATATATATATATATATATATATATATATATATATATATATATATATATATATATATATATATATATTATATATATAATATATATATATATATATATATATATATATATATATATATATATATATATATATATATATATATATATTGCAAATTAAAATTTTAGAGCCTAAACCAACACAGGACCCAACCCTTGGGGGGTTATAAGAGGTATTAACAGATTTATTTGAAGGTAGGGAAAGAGTGCGGGTTAAAACTGAAAAGTACTTTCTTATACAAAGGCCTTTCAAATTGTCCTGTGGTGAGATATTTTTGAACTATTGAGAAAATATTGGAGGGGATCCTACCTGATCCATCAAGTGTGCTGAAACACACTCACATAATTTTAAGGATAATGTCTTTCCCTGTTAAGGGTATCTTAAATAGTCATTATCTAACCAAGATGTAGATATTCATTAGGTTTGTATGATGTTTCAGGTTTCAGAAAAACTCCAATAACCCTCCCTTCCCCCCAAGCCATTACCCTTATCTAGAAAAAAATTCTAACACTCCTCTGACAAGATGTCATGCATCTTTGGATTGGGTAGATTTTAAAATCTACCCAATTCCTAACTTGATTAACAGAAATACTGTACAACAAATTTACGATAAAGATACATTTATTTACAGAAGCCAATGAAAGCGTTAACTTGTCATTGAAAAACTAGCTAATCACAAACGAACCTTATCAGTAAGGAGACATAGCATTTCATAAGGAGGAACGAGACATGGTCCTTGACCAGTGGCGTCAATTAGGGAGAGGGGAGGGGAGATGCACTTGCCCCCTCTAGACTTCAAAAAATACTTTTTCAAAACAACATAATTGCCCACTCCCCTAGTTTCATGAATTGACGCCACGTCCTTGACGAAGAAAATTAATAGAAATTGGGCTATTCCAGATGCACATTAACCTAAAAGCTCGATTGCAGAAAGAGTTGCACATTAAAAAAAAAAATCCAAAGAATTAGATTTTGAAACTCGAGCCTGTTTTTTTATTTAACTAAGTCTGTCGGTCAGAGTCGAGTTAGGCTGTTAGTCGAGTCAGTATGTGTCAGTTCTAATTTAGAGTTGGGTTCTGAATGTTGAAGGATTCCTACAAAATAGGATTACAATCCTCGAGGATACCCTATTCACTCGTCAATCTGGCAGATAATCCCTACTTTGTCTGGTTACACAGCTAAGGATCGATCCAGAAAGGGTCTCACTTGAGGTCAGGGACGAATCTAACGATCCGTTTTGGCGTTAGCAACTCAACTCAATCGACAGAGGGAACTAAAATTTTACTCAAAGCCCTTGACCGGCTCGGTGCTTAATCTCCCAGCGTTTTGAAATAATACTAACAACTTTCAAAAAATGCAGGGTATAAGCGTCCCTTTAGTTACAAAACAAAATCAGGCAGTCTCCATAAATCTAGATTCAGACCGAAAAGTAAAAACAGAAAAAGTTCATAGGGATGGAAGGTAGATCGTTAATTTTTGGGTAAGGTAGGGTAGATTCATCACAAAACATGTCAAGAAATAATCATAAAACAAAATGAATACTCTTTGGCACTTTAACTCTAACCAGAAGTACTTTCTTGATATTTATAATTTCTTGGGATCTGGTTCATTTTTTTTTCTTTTTCCACTCAAAACACTTGAGTCAAAAATGTAATAGATTTTTTGCTTTGCTCATTGCACTTTGTTTCCCCCTATTTACTGAAAATCCTCGGTCTGTGACCAGGGCAGTAGTTCCGGATCATTACAAGTCCACTTAAATTCACATATACAGACAATTGACGAAACAAGTCTCGATCATCTGAATAGATACATTAAATAAGAAATTCAAATTTCATAAACTGGATATTAAATATAATATTTTGCAAGGAAAACAGCACATGTAGCGCTTTAATCAGATAAACTATTGAAAAAAAAACCAAGTTACTAAGACATTACCAATTGATGCAGCTGGAATCGTGACCATATTTGATAAATCTAAGTCAGAGCCGCGAAATACAAATATAAAACCACAATAAATATAAATAATTTGTATTTTGGATCGATGAGCGGCCTTCCTTGTCTAATTTTGTCTTAAACGTCTGCCAATTTTGCAAAAAGTTTATTCTGTCAGAATATCGGGTCTAAAAAAGAATCAGGAACGCTAAACTAGGCTACTTTTAATGCAAAAATTCCCTGCAAAAAAAGCAAAAGGAAAAAGTGGCAAAACCAAATGTCAAATAAGAAAATAAAATCAACCCGTCAAAATAACAACAATGGGTCATCTGAAGCCATGGGTATAAGCCATCATGCCCTAGCATGCCCATTGAACTAATTGAAAACGGACCTGACCAATAAGATCGCATGGCGTATCGATAGGAATTTTGTCTAAGGACAAATCTCCTGTCATAGTCCTCAGCCAGGGAAGTCGGAAGAGTTTCCTCGTCGTGGATATTTGAACATCCCTCGAGATCATCTAACAGGTAAAATTTGTCATGAAGAAAAGGAAAAAAAACGTAAACATTAAGATAAAAACAAGCGGTTCTCAACTTTTATCCTTCCGTACCTAAAGAGGTATTTTCTGTAACATTCTACTTCGATAAGCTTATTCAGTTTTTCCAAAAACATTTCTCCGCGAAGAGAAGGGGCCAATTTACAAATAGCAAACTTAACAAATACACGAGGCTTCATCATTTGAAGAGGCCTTTAAAAACAACTTTTACCACTAAATTAGTCTCTAACGGAATTCACACTCAGAAATGCTGATCCAAAGAGTTAATATACACACATAGTCGTTCCTATATTACGACTTCCCCCAATATAGTATGTGCGCCTACTTTTTCTTCTCATTGTGGTAAACAGCACAGTGATCAATCAAAAGCAAACTAAAAGGTAAAACCATAGTAAAAATAAGTTTTACTACAAATAAGCCGCTGAGGGGGAACATATTCAAAAATATCTTATCTCAAATTTTTGAAGTTTCTGGTTTGGTCGTTTCCCCCAAAATTCAACGAAAAAGTACAAGAAAACCAAGAAAACGGGTGTAAACATACTAGGGATATTTTACCAGTAAAATCAACCAATTATCTTCAGGAAAAATGAAGAATAAATAACAGATAGTTACTTTGTGACTTAGCTGAAATTTCTCCATTGTTTATTGATTGTTGCTTTATTTTGGTAAACTCCTGGATTCGATAGAAGTAACTCTTATCTTTAATCAGATTTTACTTTGTTGTGGTTACTTTCTGGATTGGAACGGAATATTTCCTTCTCTTATTGATTTTTCAGTTTTATCTTTTTATTTTAGTTTACATTCTATCAGTTAACTCGCGGACACACCTCTTTAATCATGCCCCTTTGAAGTTTCTGGTTAAGTCACCAAACAATTCCCATGGATTCAGGACATCTCTTCATAATCTTATCCAAGTCTAAATTAGACTTTTTCACTTTTTGTCTATCCCCTGCACACAACTTGGTAGATTTAACGCAGGCATGCTTTCGTACATCCCGAGGACCAGTCCGAGCCATGACAGTCAATCTTTGCCCACAAGCATACTGAGTGGACTCGTGTCAATTCATTGTTGGAGAGTAGTTTTCTAGCCTTGTCACTTAGTTACATGCTTATTATTTAGGAATTTCTCTAAAACATGTTTTGTATACCCTTCGTCTTCTTCTTCTTTTGATGCCTATGCTTCTGTCACACACTTGGCTCAATTCACTATGGTCGTCTTGAATATCCTTATGTTTAACGTTTTTCAGGTGTTCTTGCTCTTCCATGTGTTTCAGAATAGCGACGACCAGGGCTGTATCCAGAATTTTGTTGGGGGGGGGGGGGAGTTAAAAACATAACTTTAAAAAACATGGAAAATTTGTTTGTATGCATTTTTGTCACGTTTTTACGAGTCAGGCAAACACTAAGGGGGAAGGATGGGGTTCAGACCCCATAACCCCAACCTGGATACGGCCTTGACGACAACATGTTTTTTCTACTTTTAATGTCTTTTCCTGCAAAATCTATCCTTAGGTATAACATAACCCAAGAAAAGAAAAAAAAAAACATTTCGTATGCTGACCAATGGTCTGCGTTGTGCAGGTACCGATCACCTGGTTCAATGCCTTCGGCCGGGAGTGCATTGCACGGTTGGGGGCAAATCCCCGACACTTCCCGTGTTTTTCCCCCAGGTTCCTCCAAGCACTCATTTAGAGCTTGAGTGACTTTGGCTGAGCTTATAGTCACACCATTGACCTCCGTTCTAAACCAAATAACCAAGAAAACCAAGAAAAGAGACTTATCAGAATATCCAATATTTTCATCATATGCTTCTAAACTTAGAATCGGGTTGCTACAGAACGGGAGAGGACAATGGTCATCGATACATTCTTTACCAGAAACTCTACATCCAGAATTCAACAAAATGTTCAAAAATATATAATTTTGATTAAATAATGCATATAAATGATCCAAAGGTGGCCCATGTATCCTCCAAAATAGAATGTATATATTAAGAAAATGGCACTGGCTTTCCTTGGTTTTCTAACAGTCCACTTGTAAAAAAGCACAGGAATTGCCTTCTTTGCTGCTAAAAATGAATTTAATTATAATTATATATTTAATTCTATTTATCTATATTTAATTATAGTTCTAAAAAGTATATTTCGGAAAAACCCCAGCACTTGGATTTGGTACTGTGGTGGTCTTTTTTTTTTTTTCCGAAGTTAAATTGTAGGACCTACTCTATTCTTAGGATAATGTCCGATTGAGAATTGCAAGAAATAGATGGCGTGAAAGATTAGCTACCTTCGCAAACTGCATTTTGACCTCTTAAGGCGACTCCTTGTTCTTTATCATTTGCCAGAATAGAAGGTTTACCAAGCATTCTGGAAACCATTTTAAAACGATCCTAAATACTTACTTATGTCATTCCTAAAAGCTCATTGCGTTCATTTTAACATTTTGTCTTCTAAATAATTTTCATGTTCACTTTCTAGGAATATAATTAAGGAAAATTTAAGATGGCTTGGCTACGTTTACGAATGAAAGGTGGCATATTTGAAGAGTTGAAGGATGGCGGGTTTGGTAGCACCCCTCTTTTTGCAAAGCTTAATTAGCTTTGTCATATTCATTTTTGTTGTTGTGTGAAGTTGATGTAAAGACAAAAAAAAACAAGAAAAACCGTACTAAAATTTTGGGAAAGAAATAATAGCTGCAAATGCTCCATTAGACAATAATTTACTCTAAGGCTGGAGAAACTGCGCTAGAAGGGTTGCCAAAATAGTACCTGTTGCTTGGCACACTTTTGCAGGTGGAGGGGGGGGGGCAATCATAAAAATTCTTCGACAATGTGAATAAGAGGTTTCCAGAAATTTGGGTTAAATTTAGATTTTTCTGTAAAGGAGGGGGCAGGGGCATGAATTTGTCTTTTTGCATTTTATTTAAACATTCTTTGGGTAGGTTGTTCTCTAATACAAACTATACAAAAAAAAAAGACGCTGAAGTGAACTTCATGTGTGAACATAAAACAATACAGAAATATAACCGTAAACAGTATATTAGAAATTTGAGAATTTCCTCATGTAATTTGGCTTCCTCAAACTCAAAACCTAAATTAATAAAAAAAAATTCTTTGACAAGCAAAGGAATTAAAAATAACAAAAATCGATAGGCTAATGTCAAACCTCTTATTTATTTCGGCCGAGCATACTTATGGGCAGGAGGAGGCACATGTTGAAGTTTGGGGCCCCAAAATCTGAAGACAACAGCAACATTTGAGGCGTATTGGAGGACTAATGTCCATTCTTAATAATTTTTTTTTGTATATTATTAATATCGTCAAATCAGCTATTTTATGTGAGAGCTATCACCTTGCCCTCTAGACTAGTATATAACAGCATCCCTTTCATCAGAAAGAAAAAGGAAAGCAAGGCAGATATTAGAACTATTTTGCAAAAGTTTTTTTCATACTTCTCCTTTCGATAAGACTCATATGATAAAATAGCAGTACATTCAAAGAGAAAAAGAAAGATGAATTTCCAATAGTTATGTGGTCTAAAATGTTCTATTGATTTCGTCTGTGACGTATTTTAGTTATCCAATCATACTAGCCCTTAAGCGCTTGTCAGAATGGGAAGATAAATAGTCCCGCCTTTTTAGAACCTGATTGCTTCTCCTATGATCCTGAATGAAATTTAAAGCCAATAAACAAACAGCAGTAAAAAGTAGGCGAGTTAGATTTTCCCAATGCACAGTATAAATAGATTTTCGTCAAAAGCGAGTCCATAGAACTACAATAAAAGATAAAATAGGAAGACAAACCAGTTTCGTCTTTTGGTTGCTCATCCTTGTATTCAGAAGGAGGTTCACAATGAAGTTTATTACTTCCAATTATCACAGTTCTATTACCAGACATGCCAACGCCATAAGAAATCTCTGTATCACGAAATCTCGGAGAATCTGCAATGAAAATAACTATGCTCATATAATTGATAAATTCTTCCAATAAAAACTTGTAGAAACTAAGTGGGGAAAAAAGGAAGTTAAGAGAACCAGGGATTTTTTTGGTTCTAAAGCTGTATAAAGTCTCATTGCGTTTACAATATCAAAACTATTGTTTTTTTTTAGTTTGGTACCCCAAAGGGGTACCTAAGGGGGGGGGGGAGGTACCTAGGTTAGGTTACGTGTTTAATATATGCAAAGATTTTTAAAATGAAGGTATAAATTATGGTGTAAATTAAATGGTGTAAATTATTTTTTTTAAATGAAGATACAAAATATATTTTTCATAATCTAGGGAAGAGGCAATTGTCCTCTAGGATTTGAAACATAGAAATTAAAAATTAAAAAATGACAATTTGTTTAGAACTATAAAAATAATGAATTAAAATATTTTTTCAGAGCCGGAATGAAGTTTACTTTGATATTCTGGTAACTTTCTCTAGTAAAAAAAAAATCATGGAAAATTATTGAAAAATTTACGATTTTTGGAGGTTCAAAGACAGAACAAATGAAATTGTTGAAATTGGTTAAGCGGAAACTTATACAAACGTATATATCTTTTGTGGTTGCAGCAGCAGCTGTAACCTAGAAAAAGACGATATGGCCCATAGCAAGCAAAAAATAGCCTGAAACAGATAAAAATGGAATCGGATCGAAATAAAAGAATTGCCTGGGCCGAAGACCTTATACAGGAAACTTATAGTCCTTGACTTCAACAGACAGGGCAATCTATTGGCTTGAACAACAGGGAAAATCCCTTTTTTTTGCATGGGAAGCATCTTTTTCTCCTTTTTTAAAATTAGAAACAACCGAGAATTCATTTTTCGATGGGAAGTCTTCCATATGCAATTATACAATTTTTAGTAGCAGCGGCCACCAAACTGCTAAACATTTATGCTAAAAAATAACAGCTTATGCAAAAATTATAATTTAAATGCTAAAAATGTATGGTACCATGCACCGTCGATGTAGCTTTCCTTTATAGGTGTAATTGTCTTTGGGAATCAAAAATTGGTTAATATTTGGAATTTTACAGACGAAAGGCATTGTCAAATTTAGCTAACTAGTTTTGTTTATTTATTTTCTCGGTTCAAGGTAGCAACATTGACGAAAATTTGATACTGTCCTAAAAATTTCATAATTTTGAAACGACTAAAAGAAAAATCTTTAAAATTCGCTTTTTCGGGTATGAATAAACTTAAGATGGGTCCAAAGGGCAAATACTATTTCATTTTGATATCCTTGGTGTGCTAATAGAGAATATCCGTTTCAGTAAAACAGCCATAAATTGCGGAAAAAGGGGAATTAAAAAGAAGAAATCGTTAGTTTATACTAAAAAGACAACAATAGTCAAATAGAATTGATGGAAACTTCGAAAAACTCGCGGTTTTGAAAGGGTAAACTCTTTTTAGTAGAATAGCCATAAAGGGTGGGAAACATATGAGGTGAAAGAAAAGATAGCATTTGTTTAGCACCAAAAATATGATCAAATAATACGTAGATTATGTTACTCGTGGTCATGTCTGAACTGACGTACGTATGTGTATGTGAAGAATTCTTTTTAAATAAAATTCTTCAACACTGTATGAAATTCAGAAATTTTGTTTTGCTACTAACTTATATAATCCATCATCCTTTGTCAAAAGTTACTTAAATTTATGGCTTAGAAAGATGTGAATTTCCCTAGATAATAAATAAATGTTTGACTGGATAAAGAAATTTCTGGAAAAGCATCTATACAAGGGAAATCTTTCTGTCAAATTGGTTCTCATATCAAGAAGCTGATTGAAATGTTTAACCTGATGAACAATTCATGTTGAAAAACAAATGATGCTAGCATATTTAACCAACAATTTGAAGACAGAAACACCATGCCAGATATGAGTATTCTTACAATGGCTTTGTTGTTCTAAGGCCCACTATAACTCAATTCTTATCTTTTTTTTATTATTAGCTCGTTTTTAACTCTTTTTCATTATGTACTTTTTCTTGCCAAATACGTTCTAGGAGGAACGTTCTAGAGCCGTTCCTAGGGGGAGGAGCAACAGGGTCAGCTGCCCTGGGCACCGCAGCTAGGCGGCGCCGTGGCTAAAAAATTGCCCGCTTTGATTAAATTTCTCATTTTGATTTGGCTTTTTGCTTATATTCGAGTCAGGGGGAGGGCCCTGTAGCCAATTTTTCCCCGTGCAAAACCAGCCCTATGAACGGCTCTGTCTGTAGTCGTGGTGGACTAGGTTCGAATCTTAAATAAGATATATTTTTGTCTTGGTATCAACTCATAGATTCTCCATACAGAATTTTTTTTTTTTTTACTTTTTATTCCATTTTGAAAACAGGTATAAAAAACTCATTTATTATTAGGTTCATCAGGTATTAGACTCTTCTATGTCTACGTACCAGCGTTGTCACTGTCGTATGTTTTTTACATCAGCAATTAAATGTTTAATCTGATCAGCATTTCAGAATCAAAGATTTAGAATGATTCAGAAATCAATCATTTCAGAATCAAAATCAAAGATTCTGATGAATCTTAAAAGTTCAATCTCTGTTTAATCATTTTGAAAAATTCATTAATGGTACTGGGCAGATTTCACCAACAATTTTAAAGACAGAAACATCATGACAAAGGTACGTGTATTTATCACCAGTGGCTTTCGGTGATCTCAAGAAAAAATTGTATATTACGGATTCTTGATATGAAAATTCAAAAAAATTTCTTTACAGAAGTAAAGAGCAAAGTTGAAAATTAAGACGAACAAAAATTATTGCTACGCAGATTACGCGAGAGATCTACAATACCCGCCGTACAAAACCTGGGGTAGCATAATAGCAGAGCTACTTGGCAGTTTTCATGGCCTAGTGAAATTTGTTGGCAGATTTTCTCTGAAAATACCATTTTTACATAAAAATAATTTTTGCTCAAAGAGAAGCTCTCAAAACACTCAAAAGTTGTGCTGCTAAAATGTCGGCAGCTTTTGGAATTCTGTCGAATTCTGCTATTGGCAGCTTTGGAACTTTTTCCATACCTGTACAATACTGACTAAAATAAACTGACTCCTGATATTTTCCTTTACCTGTTGAATTCTAAAAACAGGCGTTTTACTAAAAAAAAATGTAGTCTACATTACATGCTCTTGATATGAAACTTTTGCGAAAGGGCTCAATGTTATAAGTTCCTTAATTTTAACTAGAAAATTTATCTATTAATCCGCTGTCCACTTCTTACTGTGGTTTATGAGTCACTACGGGCTTAGAATATTTTAAGAGAGTTAAAGTTTTTATAATACAAGAATAAGATAGTCATTGAGCAGCTTTAGAAAAAGCTCGAGATTTTATTTTTACATTTCTTTTTTTTTCTGATAAGCTAGAATTTCAAAAGATACAAAATAACTGTTTTAGGTATATGATAAATACTGAAATTTTGGAAAATTCTGTATAAATTTATTAGGCTATTTCACTTTCGAAGCGGCGTGTTAATGAATATCTCTTTCCAAAATTAAAATGTACAGAACTGAGACTGTTCTAGTGGCACTTGCTAAAAGTGTTCTTGACATTTCCCAGGGTGGCATTTCTGACTTCTTTTTTTTACATAAGCCAGCAATAATATAGGAAGGATTATATATAAATACAACAACATCTCTTTTCCCTTGAATTTATAATTTTTTCCGGGAATATTTTACAGGTTCAAAGACCACTTTACCAGTGTGTGTGGACTTATTATGGAACATTTCTTAAAATCGCTAACCAAATAATTCATTCCGACTCTGCATAGGGTTGAAGATCATATGCAGCGCGCTAAACGATGTGGGCACAATGTGTTGTTTTTTTGTTTTTTGTTTTTTTTTCTCCATACCCGGGCACTTTGTATCGAAGGAGTTGTCGTAGAAACTTCGAAAAGGGCTCATTCAATAAATTGGAGTGGCTAGTGCCCTTTTTAATAGTCGAAAGTGATTGGAAGGCAAGTAACACCCCTTCCACGCCCATCATTCCCCCAAACACATCCAATCAGAATTTTGAGATAGCCATTTTGTTCAGCGTAGTTGATTTCCATAGAGAAAATGTGTTTTCGAAGAGGACACTCCCCCACAACCCTTAGGGCAAGGGTTTTAAGTTATGCCCTGGGGGCATATAAGGTTTTATAGAAGGCGTTGTCGTAGAAATTTTAAAAAAGGGTCATTCGATTGGAACTTCAAAGGGCTAGTGCCCTTTTTAATAGTCGAAAGTGTTTGGAGGGCCACTTGCCCCCCCCCCCCCCGCACGCCCATCATTCCCCCAAACACATCCAATAAAAATTGTGAGATAGCCATTGTGTTCAGCGTAGTTGATTTCCAGATAGAAAATATATTTTGAGGAGGACACTCCCCCACAACCCTCAGGGCAAGGGTTTTAAGTTATGCCCTGGTGGCATATAAGGTTTTTATTGAAGGCGTTGTCGTAGAAACTTGAAAACAGGCTCATTCGATTGGGAATTCAAAGGGTTAGTGCCTTTTTTTAATAGTTGAAAGTGATTGGAGGGCAACTAGCCTCCCATGCCCATCATTCCCCCAAACACATCCAATCAGAAATTTGAGATAGCCATTTGGTTCAGTGTAGGCTAGTTGATTTACAGATAGAAAATATGTTTTTTAGTAAGACAATCCCCCAGAGGACACTCTCCCACAACCCTCAGGGCAAGGGTTTTAAGTTATGTCCTGGGGGCATATAAGGATTTATAAGTAGGGGTTGTCGTAGAAACTTCAAAACAGGCTCATTCGATTGGAAATTCAAAGGGCTAGTTCCCTTCTTAATAGTCGAAAGTGATTGGAGGGGAGCTAGCCCCTCCCCCACGCCCATCATTCCCCCAAACACATCTAATCAAAGTTTTGATATAGCCATTTTGTTCAGCATAGTTGATTTCCCGATAGAAAATATGTTTTTGAGGAGGACACTCCCCAAATACCCTCAGGGCAAGGGTTTAGGTTATGTCCTGGGGTATATAAGGTTTTTATAGAAGGCGTTGTCATAGAAACTTCAAAAGGGGCTCATTTGATTGGAGGGCAACTAGCCCCCCCCCACGTCCATCATTCGCCCAAACACATCCAGACAAAATTTTGAGATAGCCATTTTGTTTAGAGTAGGCTAGTTGATTTCCAGATAGAAAATATGTTTTTGAGAAGGACACTCCCACACAACTCTCAGGGCAAGGGTTTTAGGTTAAGCCCTGGGCGCACATAAGGTTTTTATAGAAGGCGTTGTCGTAGAAACTTCAAAAAAGGCTAATTCGATTGGAAATTCAAAGGCTAGTGCCCTTTTTCATAGTCGAAAGTGATTAGTAATATTTTTTGTTGTTGTTGTTGTTTAGACCAGGGCACTTCGTATCGAAGGAGTTGTCGTGGGAACTTCGAAAGGGGCTCATTTGATTGGAAATAGAAAGGGTTGATGCCCTTTTTAATAGTCGAAAGTTATTGGAGGGCAACTAATCCCCCTTCCACTCCCACCCTCCCATTGGCTCATTATGTTTAAAAACTAAATGTTGCCTTAAGATTAAATCAAAATACACTGTGATAATGCTAATTCCCAATAAGGCATCTCAGCAGTATCCCAAGAACGACTGAGGTATTATGTTCAAACTTCCGAGGCTACTTCTGCTCTTAAAATTTAACTAAATCAAAATAGTGTAAGTGTATCCAAGCTATCAAAGAAAGTAAACAGATTTTTTTGCGAATGGTATCAAGTTTTCCATTTCAGGTCAACTAGAGGAAGTATGAAACTGAGTTACACAGTACTATTTGTATC
Organism: Artemia sp. Qi Xiang Cuo; assembly: GCF_049724085.1. Classification (NCBI taxonomy): domain Eukaryota; kingdom Metazoa; phylum Arthropoda; class Branchiopoda; order Anostraca; family Artemiidae; genus Artemia; species Artemia sp. Qi Xiang Cuo. The sequence continues at coordinate 77,400,108 of NC_142801.1, read as the reverse complement.
CAGATTTTTAAAAGGGTGTATGTTGCTAAAAATTGCTGAAATTTTTTCTCCAGCATACAAATAGCAGGCCAAACTATAAAGTCTTAAAAAAACGAAAAGATTTAAAGTGTTTTTTCTTTTTCCCTGAAAAGACTATGTCAATATAAAACGAACAGAAATTAATTAAAAAACTTTTTCCACAAAATAAGTTTTTCAAAGAAAAGTAAAGAACTCCATTAAACAAAAAATGAGCAAAAATAAAATCAAATAATCTACCAAGCTAGAAACTACCACAAATCAGCATCGATAAATAAATGAAACCCAAAACGAACAGAAATTACAATAAAAAACCGAGTCAAACTAAAAACAAGAAGAAATTAACATAAGTTGGGCGCAAAACTCCCTATGCCTTCCCAAGGCCAGAACAAAATTTGCACTTTACTGAAAAAATACAAATGAATGTGCATTGTCAGTTTAATGTACATATACTGATATTTAGTAATCAAAATGTTAAAATTATTTGATTTATTAAAGTTATAAAAGTAAAAACATTTATTTTGTGGAAAATAAATGTGGAAATAAATGTGGAAGGCATAGGGGTTTTGCGCCCAACTTATGTTAATTTCTGCTCGTTTTGAGTTTGACTCGATTTTTTATTGTAATCTCTGTTAGTTTTGGGTTTCATTTATTTATCGATGCTGATTTGTGGTAGTTTCTAGCTTGGTAGATTATTTGATTTTATTTTTGCTCATTCTTTGTTTAATGGAGTCCTTTACTTTTCTTTGAAAAACTTATTTTGTGGAAACAGTATTTTTTAATTAATAGTAGAGATGGAGAGAAAGCCATTAATAAAGGCTATCCTACACGAATTTTAAAACAGTTCCATACAGTTCTATTCAGTATCAGTACAGGCTGTTAGGTGCAGTACAGACTTTCAAACCTGTTGCATATAAATGCGACAGGCGTGATTGAGAGTGAAGGAAGAAATTTAATGTTAGAGTTACAAACTCACACAAAAATAGACCGAAGTAGATATGAAAAAGGGCCTATTAAAACAATCCAATAAAAGGGGACAGATGAAAAAAGATGGCATTGGTTTACAGTAGAACTATTAATAGCTAGCAAATTTGCAATGATGTCCGTTTTCAATGCAAAACATAAAGAAAGGAGAAAAAAATTCATTTATCTTTTTTAATAGGCTTAAATTGAACAATCTGGAACAGGAATCACCCAAACCAGTGAATCCTAAAATACCCCCCCCCCCCCCAAAAAAAGAGCAGTTAGCACGCTATTAGGTTGTTTCCTTTTTAAATTAAAAATTCTCTCAGTTTTAAACAAAATTTGAATTTTAAAATGAGACAAATCTTTAGAAATAATTCTAGAAATAAATGTAAGTTACAAATGCTTTAAAATTGTTCGTCTGAAATTAAAATTAAGAAGCAGAAGAGGTTAAATGTTTTCTGTTTAACCAGAAGCTGGGCAAAAACATGTTGTTTTTTCTTTGCAAGTTACTAGCCTTTGGCCGAAAAAGCCCCATTAAGGTTATGTCGCCAATTAAAAATCATTACGAGCCTTTGCTTATAATACTTGGTATTGTTAGGGGCAAGTTCACTAGAACTAATGGGCTATTCTTCATAATCAAAGCAAATAAACTCTTAGCTAGGGCAATTCATACATTTTGTTGTTTAATATTCAGTCATTATATTTTGGAATATACGTCACAGCTCAATATGGGGATTTTTTAATTATATTAAGGGATTTCCCTATCTTCACCACCTGGCCTACATCACCGTGTACAACTTAAAATTTGCGTGCCACGCAGCGACACCCTCTACACTACGCGTTGTATACTTTCACCACACTGCTTGCGTCATGTGGTGTATGCGATTTTTAAACAGTGAGCCGCCTTCATTTTTTACGCATGACGAAAAAACTGCGCGCTTTACGTTCTTTACGCAGAATATTTTTTTTTAGGAAAATAGCTTATTAAAAATAAATAAACTACCTAGGTAAATACTGTGGCTTCGTGTTTAGTATATAGTACAAACATTTATTTTTATCAGTAATTGACTTAAAGGCTCTGAAACTAGTTTTCCCCAATAGATGACCCATCCCCATAACATTTTATGATGTAAATACACCTGTGTAAAGAGGACCAGTGGGTGAAGATAAAAGGCAAAATCTAATTGTATTAAGATCGGTCTTCAAAAAATAATAAGAAAGCAAACCCTTTATTTTTGGGGTATGATGGTATTTGAAATGTTTTTGTGAGAAATCGATCGATACAGAAAAAAACCTGAAGAACGAGAAGTAAAAAAGACAAGGCGATAGAGGGCAGCCAGGGAAACAAAGAGGGAGGCACTATCATCCATCAAACCTTTTTTGCAAAAAATCTCTATTCCTTTAACGCAAGATCCATTTAAAGTCAGGTTTGAATTCGAAATGGCTCTAATGTTTGTATCTGCAGGTGTTCCTAAAACAGGGGGCCCGATGACAGGTGCATAGGACTTCCTATTAACTGTTGCCATCTTTTTTAGAATCGAAAATCGACGTTGAGCACCTTAAAAAATACAAATAACTTATACTTAAGGCCGAGGATGTATCCAGGAAATTTTTTTTCGGGTGGGGGGGGGTACAAATATTTTTTTAAATGCATCATAAATTTATTTATATGCGTTTTTGTTACGTTTTTATTAGTCGGACAAAAACTTCGGAGGAAAGGGGTTCAAGGCCTGAACCCCCCTGGATACGGCCTTGCCTATGGTTTAAAAATTTTAAATCCATGACTTACCAGTCCTTTTTCTTCCCCATTCAGACCTTTCTCATGAACGGTATGGACACGACTTGGCAGACTTTTTTCTTTACCTTCCGCTCTTTGTTTTACGGGCACAAAGTGAGCCACTTACGAGTACACAATCTTTTTTATAATACGCAGGACGTAGCTTATACCCCACCCTAGTCCCAAAATATATTTTTGCGAAGAATTCCGGTGTGATAGCCAGTCAGTAACGTACCTTGTTTAATTTTCTTGACTCATTCCGCTCACTATTAACTTTTAAGAAAAAACAAAATAATCCACTGATCACCGACAAACCTTTCAATAAACCAGGACAGGCAAACACATACCCAACTTAACCAGACAGTGTCCTGTCAATATTCTGAATCAGAATACCGAAAATATAATGCCCAAACACCGTTCTGAAATCATTGAAAATAATTAACCGAAGGACAATGCAGCCCCGATGGATGTGTAGTCAATTAAAAATAATTAGAGACACCCGACAATAAATAAATATAATAAATAACAGGCATGAAACTTCCAGATAAAAGTGGAAACGGTAATTTATTTTTAAGGCTTCATAGTTTAGAAGCGGGGGATTTTGATCGATTCCCTAAAATCGGCGCATTAAACAGAAAACATAGGAAGATGCTCAAGATTGACGCATGGACCTTAAGCATTTTCTTTCACTCGATCGTATTTTGCCTGTAATTGACCACAATTGTCGGGGCAAATGAGCTGGACTTCCTCATATAGGAGGAGCAATGGTAAGGAGCTCAGGTCTTCGACTTTCGGGTCACGTGCAAATAGATTTTGATGTCAGTTGGATTTGAAACGCCATTGGAACGTCATTTTGATGGGAATATTAAAAAAACTGATCTGCCTGTGTTTTTTATGGTGTTAATTTAATGCCACATCCAGGATTTGTTGTTGGGGGGGGGGGGTTACAGAAAAGCATGAAAAAAAATTATATGCATTTTTGTTACGTTTCTATGAGTCGCAAAAAAATTTTGAGGGGTTCAAACCCCCAGCCCCCTCCATGAATACGGCACTTGTGTTAACTACAGAATATATTATACAGTCAAAGCCCTTATATAATGTCGATGTAAACGGCCCATGGGGTGAATCTAACCGCTTTGAAATGATTGCCTTGTCCCACGGAGTTTAAGAGTTTATAGTTAAGTTTCCTGGCACATTGCAGTAAAATGAACAATGAAAAGAGTAATGAAGGGAACATACCTTGTACATCGGTGCTTCGTTTGCCATCTTTTTTCTGCTCCCTGGCTTGTTGCGATGAAATAACCTTAGTAAGGGTTAACTTGGCTTCACTCTTATCCTGAGGCGACGGGGTTTGAACTATTTCATCAATCCTTGCTAGCGGTGCTCTCTTTATCTCACTCCCGTTGGCATTTTCACTAATCACATTCAACGTTGTAACAAAGCCCTTTTGTTTAAGGGTGCCAGAAATCGGACTCACACAAGGACTTTCACTTCCAGAGCTGACAGATGAACTAGATCCATAAAATGGTCTAGGGGTCGTATTACCAACGCTACCTGGGGTAATTATCGTATGGGTAGGACTGATATTTCCGTTGGGATTGGGTGGAGTAATTTTTCGAACACTAAATACTAGAGACCAGGGTTCAACACTTTTTAGAACATTATGTTGTTCAACTGTTGTTTTAGGCTCGGGTGCATCTACACTTTGAGACTGAGATGGCTTATCACTACTTGCAACACTGTCATCACTAGGCAAAGAATGGCTGTGGCTTAGCTTATGGGTTGTAGGTGGCCATATAAGGGGTTTTGGTAACTTTTGCGGCTGAACATAAAATTCTTTTGGCACAGGTGGAGATTGAGGAGATGGCCAATAGGGCCTATTTAAAAACTCCTCTTTTTGCTCAAAGCTTTTTCGTATCCTATTCATTACACTATCATTAGCCTCCATGCTAGCGTTCGAATCACGCCTATCCGGCAAACTTCCGTTACTTGCACCATCGGTTTTATTATTCAGACTTGGAGCACTATTCGAACAACTCCCATCCTGGGATTTCATATAATGAAACGCGCTGAATGGTTTACTTGGATCAATATTCACACAGGATCTGCGCGAACTCGTTTCACTTAAAGAGACACTATTATCCAAAGCAAGGCTATAACGACTTCTCCCCTCGTATGGAGAAAGGCTTCTATTTAAGTTTACAGAAGGTAAAGTAAGCCCACCTGAACTAAGTTGAATTGGAGAAAGGCTACGATTAAGGTATGTTGGTACTGCTAAACGATTGCATTCTTCCATTAACTTTTCGCCACCCAAATTCGGCCGCTCTAAAAATGAACGCTTTTGAGCTAACATTTGTTGCTGATGAGACGAATTACTTTTATATGATTGTAGAATCTGAGACTGGAGGCAATTCTCTGTAAGTGTTGGTGAACTATTTTGCACCGTTTCAAAGGGCTTAAGAAAGATTTTAGCAGAAGTTTGAGCGCGTTTATCACCAGGTATAACTAACGGTCTTTGAGTACTTTCTGAAGCATAAGGTTTAGGTCGGGGTAGATGAAGGAGCAACTGGTTATGATTTTTCTGACGCTGAGGTGGTTGTACACCGGTTGGTGGAGTCATGGTGATATTAGGTCTAGGATTTGTTTGAGGTGCATGTGCAGCTTCCTTGAAACACTTCAAAAAAAATTCAATCGTTAGCTTCAGTAGTACATTTTTAAAAATGAGACAAATGCAAAACAACAATTAATTGAGCTTATAGTTTATTCAATGGTGGGAAAAACTAGCAATAAGCAAAGAAGAAATAGAAACATGACCTAGCCTCTTATACATAATATATATATATATATATATATATATATATATATATATATATATATATATATATATATATATATATATATATATATTAGCAAAATCTAATAGCGATATCGAACACAAATACACTTCAATCCTCCAATAAAAAAAAAAAAAAAAAAAAAAAAAAAAAAAAAAAAAAAAAAACACATGACGAACAGACTAGTTAGGGTAATTCAAATTTAGTCGAGTCACAAAGAAATGAAAAAAAAATCTATTTTGACCGATTTTTTTTTCAATGTTAATTAAAACTTGAAATGTATAAACTAGAATGGGAGAGACAAGCAGTTGTTTGAACATGAATATAATATGCTTTTAATTTTCTAGGCATCTAATAAACTTAATATCATAAAAATGCTTCTAAAAATTAATGTGATATCTAGAGTTACATTTATAACTTTCTATCTGATACATAAAACGACAAGCAATTGTTTCCATAACAACATTATGCTGGTCCAATCTAGAATATATACCCAATATCAAGCACTGTCTAATTAAACTTTTGAACGGGAGCCGGCAGATCCCCCCCCCCCAGAAAATTACCACCCATATTTCCCATGGATAATTCCAGCTGCTCATTAGAAGGTAAATTGAGAATTTAAATTAAGAACTCCAAAATAGTTTTCTCTGATTTTTAAATACATTGTAAACGTATGTTTAACCACATTTCAACATTTTGTATTGAAAAAAGAAAAAATACCATTAAAAATCAGTGAAATCAAAGCTCCTGGTAGTACTTGTTATCAACCATCCTTCAAGAATTTCCTGGCAAGGCCCATGTTGTCTTGCCTCGCCCTTTCCACCTCTGTGCCGGTTTAAACCTGAATGCAATATTTAGGGTTGCTACCATTTCGACTAATCGTCACAAGCCCTAAACGTCATAACACCTAACCGTCATAATATCGACAAAAAATTTATAAGTTTATATAATAGTAATAAGTATAAAATAGTTTAGAAACAAATTTTGGCTATATATTTGCACATCAGAGGGGTGGCGGTAAAGCATAGCATATATTGAATACGTAACCTAACCTACGTCCCTTTCCCCCCCCCCCTAAACCACCAAAAACTAAAGTTTTAAAATTTTAGATGTTATGGCGGTTAGTGGTTCTGACGGAGTTTTTGTTGATGTTATGACGGATTTTGTCGATGTCCTGACGTTAGTGGTCCTGACGGTTCGATGTAATGACGCCTTCCCCAATATTTATACACGTTCAGTAATTATACCTTCGGAGATGTCAACCCTTCCCCTCTAAGCCCTCAGGACAAGGGCTTTAAGCTGGCAATTCGTTCACTGTATACATATAGTATATGTTATTGAGAGGGTATACACACTTTAACAGCAATAAATACATTTCAATTTCCCTTCTAATGGACATATGGAATTATCCAGGGGGGAATATGGGTGGGAATTAACCGGGGGAGTTTTCCTGGGGGAAATTCCCACAGGGGTGGTTTACCGGGGAAGAAACGCCTGGAGCGAGATCTTCCGGGGGAAATACGCCGGGGGTTTCGGGGGGGGGGGATACGCCTAGACCCCTTTTGAACATGTTTAATCGCCACTACTCTGAAGGGTACTCTGAATCGCCACTACTTTTGAACATGTTTAATCGCCACTACTCTGATTGTACGTACATTATATATTTAAACAAAATATATTTTCTCTTCCTTTCCTGGAAGAGATTGAGGGTATATGCTGAAGGGTATATACTGGTATACGTCTATCTATATGTGTACAAAACGTGATATAAAAGAGGTTTTTTAGCAACTTACTCTCCCTCCCCCCCCCCCCTTGAAAACAAGCCTCTTGGCCAACACTCTTGTTAAAATCCTGGCTAAGGACATGAATATATTTCGTTGCTTCCACATATACATTTTCTAATTAATATCCTGAAGCTCACTTAATGACAATCAATAATAGTATTGTAATCTTATCATACACAAATACCGGAAAACAAACATAATTAGCTTTTGTAAACAAAGGAACAATAAAAGTAAAGGAGGAAAAAACGAATGCTGAAGATGAGAGGACAATGGAAGATATACTTTCAAGGCCAAAAATAATAATGACATTAAAACAGCTTTAAGCATCATACATTGAATTGTCATTTAAAGTTATGCACTGTCGGCTTTCCAAAACCAGAATGCATTAAATACAAAATTACTTTTTGAGCAGCTGAATTTTGGTTTGGGGGGCTAGCGCTAGTGACAGGGCATTTCGAGGGAATTTAAAATTCTATGTTTAAAATTTCGGTACTTGTCTGTTAAACAGAACACACTTGAGATCGGAAAAAACCGGTTTGAATCGGTTATGATTTGCCTATTTTGAGTGAGAAAACTCCGATGTATGTATATTTTAATTAAATATTTAATATTCAGAGGTGGTTAAGAGTTAGGTTAGGAGTTTAATTTAATGCGTTCTGTGCGGCCTGCTTTCCATAATTCTTTCTTATAGTTTCCATCATTTTGTTACAAAACTATTATATTATCATCATGTTTTGGCATGTTTCATTAGGATTAACCTAACTTTACTTCTTGAGGATGTTCCGTTTAATAGACAAGTACCAAAATTTCTATGATGAAGGAGGTGGGTATTTGTGCCGGCATTGGGACTTGAAGTGTTCTAATTCTTCCTCTTTCGTGCAGGTCTAGAACTCACTAGGCTATAGGGAAAACGATGGTTACTCCTTTACTTTCAAACGAGTAGTATAAATTTCTTCCTGGCAAAGCCCATGATGTCTTTTTTTTTAAACAGTGACGTAAATAGAAATTATTTTTTAGCAGTATGTGTTATCAACCATTCCCCAAGAACTTCCTGGCAAAGCCCATGATGTCTTAAAAAAAAAATGACGAAAATAAATATTATTTTTTAGTAGTACGTGTTATCAACCATTCCCCAAGAACTTCCTGGCAAAGCCCATGATGTCTTTTTTTTGAAGAAAAAAAAACAGTGACGTAAATAGAAATTATTTTTTAGTAGTACGTGTTATCAACCATTCCCCAATAACTTCCTGGCAAAGCCCATGATGTCTTTTTTTTTAAGGAAAAAAAAAACATTGACGTAAATGGAAATTATTTTTTAGTAGTACGTGTTATCAACCATTCCCCAAGAACTTCCTGGCAAAGCCCATGATGTCTTTTTTTTGAAGAAAAAAAAACAGTGACGTAAATAGAAATTATTTTTTATTAGTACGTGTTATCAACCATTCCCCAAGAACTTCCTGGCAAAGCCCATGATGTCATTAAAAAAAAAACAATGACGTAAATAAAAATTATTTTTTAGTAGTACATGTTATCAACCACTCCCCAAGAACTTCCTGGCAAAGCCCATGATGTCTTTTTTTTACGAAAAAAAAACAATGATGTAAATAAAAATTATTTTTTAGTAATAAGTGTTATAAACCATTTCCCAAGAACTTCCTGGCAAAGCCCTTGATGTCGTAAAAAAAAAACCAACAATGACGTAAATAAAAATGATTTTTTAGTAGTACGTGTTATCAACCAATCCCCAAGAACTTCCTGCCAAAGCCCATGATGTCGTAAAAAAAAACAACAATGACGTAAATAAAAATTATTTTTTAGTAGTACGTGTTATCAACCAATCCCCAAGAACTTCCTGGCAAAGCCCATGATGTCGTAAAAAAAAACAACAATGACGTAAATAAAAATTATTTTTTAGTAGTACGTGTTATCAACCAATCCCCAAGAACTTCCTGCCAAAGCCCATGATGTCTTAAAAAAAAACAACAATGACGTAAATAAAAATTCTTTTTTAGTAGTACGTGTTATCAACCAATCCCCAAGAACTTCCTGGCAAAGCCCATGATGTCATTAAAAAAAATGACGTAAATAAAAATTATTTTTTAGTAGTACGTGTTATCAACCACTCCCCAAGAACTTCCTGGCAAAGCCCATGATGTCTTTAAACAAAAAAAACAATGACATAAATAAAAATTATTTTTTAGTAGTACATGTTATAAACCAATCCCCAAGAACTTCCTGGCAAAGCCCATGATGTCTTTAAACAAAAAAAATGACGTAAATAAAAATTATTTTTTAGTAGTACATGTTATCAACCAATCCCCAAGAACTTCCTGGCAAAGCCCATGATGTCTTTTTTTACGAAAAAAAAACACTGACGTAAATAAAAATTATTTTTTAGTAGTACGTGCTATAAACCATTCCCCAAGAACTTCCTGGCAAAGCCCATGATGTCTAAAAAAAAAAAAAAATCACGTAAATAAAATATTTTTTTAGTAGTACGTGTTATCAACCAATCCCCAAGAACTTCCTGGCAAAGCCCATGATGTCTTTTTTTTTACAAAAAAAAACAGTGACGTAAATAAAAATTATTTTTTAGTAGTACATGTTATCAACCCATCCCCAAGAACTTCCTGGCAAAGCCCATGATGTCTTTTTTTTACGAAAAAAAACAATGACGTAAATAAAAATTATTTTTTAGTAGTAGGTGTTATAAACCATTCCCCAAGAACTTCCTGGCAAAGCCCATGATGTCTTTTTTTTACGAAAAAAAACAATGACGTAAATAAAAATTATTTTTTTAGTAGTACGTGTTATAAACCATTCCCCAAGAACTTCCTGGCAAAGCCCATGATGTATAAAAAAAACAACAATGACGTAAATAAAAATTATTTTTTAGTAGTACATGTTATCAACCAATCCCCAAGAACTTCTTGGCAAAGCCCATGATGTCTTTTTTTTTACGAAAAAAAAAAATGACGTAAATAAAAATCATTTTTTAGTAGTACATGTTATCAACCAATCCCCAAGAACTTCCTGGCAAAGCCCATGATGTCTTTAAACAAAAAAAAAACAATGACGTAAATAAAAATCATTTTTTAGTAGTACATGTTATCAACCAATCCCCAAGAACTTCCTGGCAAAGCCCATGATGTCTTTAAACAAAAAAAATGACGTAAATAAAAATTATTTTTTAATAGTACATGTTATCAACCAATCCCCAAGAACTTCCTGGCAAAGCCCATGATGTATTTTTTTTATGAAAAAAAACTATGACGTAAATAGAAATTATTTTTTAGTAGTACGTGTTATAAACCATTCCCCAAGAACTTCCTGGCAAAGCCCATGATGTATAAAAAAAACAACAATGACGTAAATAAAAATTCTTTTTTAGTAGTACGTGTTATCAACCAATCCCCAAGAACTTCTTGGCAAAGCCCATGATGTCTTTTTTTTTTACGAAAAAAAAACAGTGACGTAAATAGAAATTATTTTTTAGTAGTACGTGTTATAAACCATTCCCCAAGAACTTCCTGGCAAAGCCCATGATGTATAAAAAAAAAAACAATGACGTAAATAAAAATTATTTTTTAGTAGTACGTGTTATCAACCAATCCTCAAGAACTTCCTGGCAAAGCCCATGATGTCGTAAAAACAAAAAACAACAATGAAGTAAATAAAAATTATTTTTTAGTAGTACGTGTTATCAACCAATCCCCAAGAACTTCCTGGCAAAGCCCATGATGTCGTAAAAAAAAACAAAAAAACAATGACGTAAATAAAAATTCTTTTTTATTAGTACATGTTATCAACCAATCCCCAAGAACTTCTTGGCAAAGCCCATGATGTCTTTTTTTTACGAAAAAAAAACACTGACGTAAATAGAAAATTATTTTTTAGTAGTACGTGCTATAAACCAGTCCCCAAGAACTTCCTGGCAAAGCCCATGATGTCATTAAAAAAAATGACATAAATAAAAATTATTTTTTAGTAGTACGTGTTATCAACCACTCCCCAAGAACTTCCTGGCAAAGCCCATGATGTCTTTTTTTTTACGAAAAAAAAAACAGTGACGTAAATAGAAATTATTTTTTAGTAGTACGTGTTATCAACCAATCCTCAAGAACTTCCTGGCAAAGCCCATGATGTCTTTTTTTGAAAAAAAAGTGACGTAAATAAAAATTCTTTTTTAGTAGTACGTGTTATCAACCATTCCCCAAGAACTTCCTGGCAAAGCCCATGATGTCATTAAAAAATAAATGACATAAATAAAAATTATTTTTTAGAAGTACGTGTTATCAACCACTCCCCAAGAACTTCCTGGCAAAGCCCATGATGTCTTAAAAAAAAAACAAAAAAAAACAATGAAGTAAATAAAAATTATTTTTTAGTAGTACGTGTTATCAACCATTCCCCTAGAACTTCCTGGCAAAGCCCATGATGTCTTAAAAAAAAAAAAAAAAAAAAAAAAAAAAAAAAAAAAAAAAAAAAAAAAAAAACACAATGAAGTAAATAAAAATTATTTTTTAGTAGTACGTGTTATCAACCATTCCCCAAGAACTTCCTGGCAAAGCCCATGATGTCTTTTTTTTACGAAAAAAAAAACAATGACGTAGATAAAAATTATTTTTGGGTACTTATGCATTATAGCGACACCACTCAAGAAGTTTGACTGACCTGTCTACGTGAAACCGATTTGTATGGCTGCATTCGGAGACAATTGGCTTAGGCATAGTGAGATAAACTACTATATAGGTATATTTTAATTAAATATTAAATATATGAGTTGGTATTTTCGTTAGGTTAGATATTTAATATGACGCGTTCTGGGCAGCCTGCTTTCCATAATTCTTTGTTGTTGTTTCAATAATTTTGTTACTAAAGTATTATATTTTCATCATGTTTAGGTATATTTCATTAGGATTATCCTAACTTCACTTCTTGAGTGGGGTCGCTATAATACTTAAGTACCCAAAAACAATTTTTATTTACGTCATTGCTTTGTTTTTTGGGGAGGGGGCAATTTTGTCATTTTTTTCTCTTTTCAATGAACATACTAAAAAAGGCAGTTTAAATTTTTTTGACAAAAACAAGTTCTTTTCAAAACCTAGGAGGAGGGAAAATGTACAGCGTCTAATTCCCCCTCAATTCAATTGACGCCCCTGGGTGAGAAGCACGCAGTAGTAAAATACTTAGGCAACATTTGGAACAATTACCTTAACTAAAATACTATAAACACAGTCCAGGCAGTTCAATTCACCCGGTAGGGGTTACCTTTCCGAAGACCGCAAAAGGCAAGAACAATCCTGAATATATTATTCAGAAACAAGGCGATAATTTAGAATCAAAAGGAACAAATCAGATGAAGGGGGAGGACTATACTCTTTCCCTCACTTATCTTTGGGAATTTTCAAATAAACTACGGGAATTCCAATTCAGTGGCATCGCGGGGATTAATTCCATTTAATCCCCTTTGATAGCCCAGTTCACTGATGCCCTGCTTGCCAATAGGGGGATGAGTGCAATTCCCATCGCCACAAGGTTGGGCCACAGGGTTTATACCTGTCCCTGTACAAATTATCAAGCAGCTGAAACGTCGGTTAGACGTTCTACGGCCATATGCGCCACTAACGGCCCCGGAGAATCTTTATCCTATTTTTACCCCTAACCATCATAAATACTTTTACTACTACTGTGGCCTATTCACTTAATGTGATCAAAGACAAATTGAACGTCTTAATATTGAACGATCTTTTTTTTTTTGAAAATTAATCCCCTTCTAATATGTGGCCTAAAATGTAGTAGGTTATTAGATGTATTTTGAAATTGCACATGAAGGTGAAGAAGTCGAAGAATCTGGCAAATAACTGCTTTTCAGACAATACTTTCTTTAGTATTTGAAACCACTCATCTAGAAAGTAAAAGGAAAACGAATGGAAAGAGGCTTTGCGAACCTCTCAGTGCTATAGCCGTTGATATCCGCTTAAATGACAAAACTTCCATCTCTTAACATTTTTAACCAATTGAGTACTCCCGCAAAAACCAGAAAAAACTCGAGATGTTTGCTGAAACAAAGAAAACCGGTTTCATAGCTACAAAGATAAATGACGCGTCACAGAATGCACGGACTTGTATAATTTGGGATATATATTTGCACAGTAGGGGGGTAAGGTTGGGTTAGGTTGCTTTACCTCCACCACACCCCCTAATGTGCAAATATTCAGCCCAAATTATAGTATTACATAAACTAAAGTATTGCATAAACTTAAGTATTTCGTTATGATTAACCTAACTTTACTTCTCGAGTGTGTTCTCGATTGTACGGGAGTACCACCAATTGAACCGCTATTTAATTTAAAAAAATTTGCCCAATTTCCTAACGTCCACTTTGAGTAAAATCTTCGTAAATTGTTCCGCTGTACGGAATACGCTTATATAATTTTTAGATAATTTCGAAGACCACACTACCTTTCCATGACGATAAATAAAAGTTCAAATAGGGATAAAATCCTTTTAATCCACAGAGATAAATTTCACAAAAATATTAGATATTTCGGTCACAAATGCAGTGACCGTCATCAGTAGTAAAACTGTAGTAAAACTACTAATGCGGTCAGTTGTTTCTGACAGTAGTTTTCGACAGTGATAAGTTTTACTACTGATGACGGTCACTGCATATGTGACCGAAATATCTAGTATTTTTGTGAAATTTGTCTCTGTGGATTAAAAGGATTTTATCCCTATTTGAACTTTTATTTATATCATTTTTACCAATGACACTGCAGAATCACATTCCGGAGTGGATGCACTCGCCCCCGGAATGCAGCTGTGTCCGAAGTACATTTGGTACAAATATATAGCCCAAAGAAATTTGGGCTATATATTAGCACATTAGGGGGGTGGGGGCGAAGCAAAGCATATATTAGATACGTAACCTAACCTAGGTGCCTTTCCCCCCTAAACCCCGAAAAACTGAAGTTTAAATATAGTTCCCTGGTGAGAAACCCCTCGTTATACAGCGTCAGATAGCAAATTACCGGGTAATAGGTATTTGGTCTTTGCTTTTCTCGAGCCGCAATCTCGCGTGTTTCCCAGATTTTAGAACAGTACCGTACATTTATTTACTTTATTCTAAACTAATCCACTAGCTGCATTGAGCTTGTCTAAGGTAACTATAGATAATTTAACTTGAGAAAGGTATTTCATCATTAAAAAACGGCACTCTTATCCTACATAATTTGGCGCCTTTATGTCTGTCTATTCTATGTCTGTCCTTGGGTGAACATAAAATGATTTCGTATGTAGCTCCTTCTTATAATTAGACACGCATAAGAAACAACGCATGTCAGATGGAATTCTTAACGATATTGAGACAAATCCATACATGGCATGATAGTAAGAATTTAAAGCAAATAATGACAATGCTCATTGACATAATGACAGGCAGAGAGAGAGAAAAAAAAAACATTTGTCAAGACTAGGACTTGTAAATTAAAACAACCTGATGTACAAGTAACATTGCCGTATAGGATGGTCTTCCAGGTGGTACCCGAAAATATTACAGGGTTTATAGATGGTTTCATTAAGTGGACTCCACATGCCGGTGTAAAGTATTTGGAACATAAATTCGAGAAGGCTTTTTCTGGTGTCTCGTTTCTTAGAGATTTGGCCATGTATATGTCAACGAGAACAGTCCATGGGGGGCTTTTGGGACTAAAGCTAGTCGTGGGAAAGGGTCCGTTCCCAGGCATGGTTGAACAACCAATAGCTGGAACTTCCGTTCCAGGAAAGTTACATTCTTGGCTCATTTCTAAAGGCAGTCCATCTTTCGCCTCCGTCGTAGCTAGTTGTTCTTGTGCTACCTTGTTTTCTCTATGTGTATTCTCACGTTATTTAATAAAGACCATGTACCAACGTTTATCGTCTATCTTTGGAATTTACGTAAACCATTACATCTGCCAATATAAAAGGCATACAAATAAAGAACTACATAGAGGTTTACAGAGTGGTGACAGCAGAGGTTTACTGATGCCTCGCAGGGAGGTTTTACAGAGTGGTGGCAAGCGGTTAAGACTAGTGGAGCATATACCACTAGGGGAAAACCTCCAAGTGACATTTGAGTGACCGTTATAAGTACTTACGACATCTTACGCTAAATACTGGCAACATATTGAAGAGCTATTTCGCCCGCTACCAAAATTGCTTGTGATATTGAGCCGCAAATACTACAAAAGACTGATAAAAAGACATCGAAATGTTACGAGGTATTGAACTTTTTTCTATTCAAAGCGCCTTCTTGAGAAACACTTTCTTTTAAATGAACATTTTGAAATAGGCTGTTACACAATTCCTAATATGAATTTCCTCGCGATAGCTTTTACAAACTAATTCAAATTTCTACAACTGAGAGTCTCCGGTTGATTTCTACCTTCACTTAGCCATTTTACGTTTGGTGTTTTTTTTTACCTGATTTTATACAGTCGACGTGTGATCTACATTTGACAGTTTCCAACCAAAATTTAACATTGTGAATTCGATAATCAAAAATTAATTCTCAATTGTGACTCCATTTGACGCTAGTGGTTTAATTGAGACCAACTGCAATTGGATGTGAGACAGACGACCTTTCGTAAGTGATTTAACGCGGTTAACCAACCCAGTAAAATTTATTAGACCCTTGTTGTTAGAAGTGAAGTTAATTGCCCAAAATCTAGCGTCCGTAATTAAAGAATTGTGTTTAAAACAAACATTTAAGTTATTAGAGTAATTGCTTTTTCAAATTTTGATCTCAATATGTCAGTTTTTTTTCCTATACTTGATCCTGTGGAAATTGGATATAAGAAAAAGGTTGCTTTTGATTTTGTAAGACAGTGAAGGATAAATGGCATAGTTCCACCTCTTTTATTTGACTCAAATGATCCTGATTTCGATCAAGATGAACTTTAGGATTACCTTCAAAAGATCAAGACATGGGTCCCAACAAACCCTCCAACTCCCCTGAGCACCACCCCAATTAATCCTCCAATAGAACAGCCTCAACAGTCCCAAGTAATAGGATCGCTAATTGACCCTTTTTTTTTTAGTAATAACGCCACTCACAAAGTCAGAAAAGGGGAAAAATAATTAAGTTTGTTACAAAATTTTTTACAAAGTTACAAAAATTGAGTTTGTTGCAAAGTTACAAAAAATTCAGTTGTTGTTAAATTAGTCTGATTCAAAAGCTTTGCGTCATTTTTGGCCCATGGTTTGTTTCGCTCCTTTTTTGGGAATCTGGATCCCACGATTATAAATTTGTCAAGTTTAAAAGGTGGATTACTTGTAGTATATACACCAGGCAATATAGTAGGCAAAATGGTTGCAGAGTTTTTAGGCGTGGCTCAATTTAAGGATGAAAGGGTATATCTATTCTATAGAAGGATGCAAAAATTAGGAAGGTCATTTAGGGTGTCCTTAGAAGCCAGGGATGATGGTGTAGTTCTTGGAAGATTTGCTCTAAATTTATTCAAGGAGTGGATCAGACCGTCCTACAAACGGTATTTGTTAGAGAATAGTGCAGAATTTTTTTTTTTGTTTAGGTGATGCGTATAAGGTTGCAATACAATATGAACGGATAGAACAGATAGTGGGGAAAGGAGACACGTCTTCTTTTTCCGATGAATTTCTTTCTGCGCTGACGAGGGTGAAATTTGGACTCAATGATAATGAGAAGGCACTGCGAGATGGTACTGAGTCCTCGCAGGGCGGTTTGGCTACCCATGGGAAGGGAGCTGGTTTTGAGATCCCGTGGGATGGTACTGATGCGTCACGGGATGGTTTTTGTTTGTTGCACTGCGAGATGGTACTGATTCCTCGCAGGGCGGTTTGGCTACCCAAGAAAAAGGAGCTGGTTTTGACGTCCCGTGGGTTGGTACTGTTGCCTCCCGGGATGTTTTTTTTTGTTGCACTGCGAGATGGTACTGATTCCTCGCAGGGCGGTTTGGATACCCAGGATAAGGGAGCTGGGTTTGAGGTCCCGTGGGATGGTACTGATGCCTCACGGGATGATTTTTTTTGTTGCACTGCGAGATGGTACTGATGCCTCGCAGGGCGGCTTGGATACCCAGGAAAAGGGGGCTGGTTTTGAGGTCCAGTGGGATGGTACTGATGCCTCACGGGATGGGTTTTTTTGTTGCACTGCGAGATGGTACTGATTCCTCGCAGGGCGGTTTGGCTACCCAGGAAAAGGGAGCTGGTTTTGAGGTCCCGTGGGATGATACTGATGCCTCACGGGATGGTTTTTTTTTGTTGAACTGCGAGCTGGTAATGATACCTCGCAGGGCGGTTTGGATGCCCAGGAAAAGGGAGCTGGTTTTGAGGTCCCGTGGGATGGTACTGATGCCTCACGGGATGTTTTTTGTTGTTGCACTGCGAGATGGTACTGATGCCTCGCAGGGCGGCTTGGATATCCAGGAAAAGGGAGCTGGTTTTGAGGTCCTGTGGGATGAGGTTGATGCCTCACGGGATGGTTTTAATGCGTAGCGCTAATAGTTATGTAGAGATATCAACAGTAGTACTGCCATTTGTCGAACCACAAGTTAGTAGAGCAAAACCAAATAGGTCAAAACCGAGGCGCTCCATAGCAATAAAGCCCCGAGGATTTTATTGGGAATAATATCTTAACGTCATTGCAGCATGGTATGATTTTTAAAGTTTCTGCAATTTCATTTATTTGTCGCTGGTATTTTCAGGATTAATTAGCCTCTCCCGGTCATTCCTTTTGCCCTAATTCAAAGTTTATACATAATCCCAACTTTCCTTGTCCTCATCAAATTCAGGGGTATGGGGAACAAGTCTATTTTAAAGTATACAAAGAAAAATGAAGTGTTAAAATATCCAGTTTCCGACTACTGTTATTGGTGTGGTTCGTTTATACTATATAGATTTTTACTTATGCAAGTATTGTGTAGTGTTTATATTATGTAATTCTTTACTAGTTTATGCTGAAGAATGTTAGTAGGTGAGAAGTGAATACTTTGGGAAGGGTATTGAATGTTTTGAATTCAATTAAAGTTTGAGGGTTTAACGAGCAGGGGATAATCCAAATTTGGGAAGTTTAACTTAAAACAGGGGGGAGAATCTGTAAAGTATTTGGAACATAATTTCGAGAAGGCTTTTTCTGGTGTCTCGTTTCTTAGAGATTTGGACATGTATATGTCAACGAGAACAGTCCAGGGGGGGCTTTTGGGACTAAAGATAGTCTTGGGAAAGGGTCCGTTCCCAGGCATGGTTGAACAACCAATAGCTGGAACTTCCGTTCCAGGAAAGTTACATTCTTGGCTCATTTCAAAAGGCAGTCCATCTTTCGCCTCCGTCGTAGCTAGTTGTTCTTGTGCTACCTTGTTTTCTCTATGTGTATTCTCACGTTATTTAATAAAGACCATGTACCAACATTTATCGTCTATCTTTGGAATTTACGTAAACCATTACATCTGCCAATATAAAAGGCATACAAATAAAGTATTACATAGAGGTTTACACCGGTACAGGTGAAATGCCATACCTAAACATGGGTTACTTACTAGGGGGTGGAGGTGACAGCCGTCTCGTTGTGTCCCTGAGAGTAGTAGGCACGACCAGAGCCATTCAAAGAAGAGGGAGCAACCGGTAAGCTTCCCCGGGCGCCGCAGCTGGGGGAAGGGCGTGGCTAGGGGTTGCCCACTCTAATCAAATTTTTGGTACTTACGTTTTATAGCGACCACACTTTGCTCTTCATCTGTAATGAAACCTGTTTTCTGTGTCCACTCGGAGATAATCAGGTTAGCCTCTGCGAGGTAAAGTAATATGTAGGTATTATTTAGTTACATAGAGGTGGTTAAGTTAGGTATTTAGGTACTTTCCCATTATATGGGCACTTCGGCTATAGAAAGTCGAATGAATTCAGTGATGGAGACTCCTAAAGCGGGTAATTGTTATCTAAATTGATCGAAGAGCGTAGTTTCTCATTGAACCTACAATATTTAAACTGTTGTTTTTTGGGGGTTAGGGGGAGAAAAAGGTACCTAGGTTAGGTTACGTATTTAATATATGCAATGCTATACCCCCCCCCCCTAATGTGCAAATATATGGCCCAAATTTGTTTATAAACTATTATATATACATCCTATTTTATTTTATTTCATTAGCATTAACCAAACTTGACTTTTTAGAAGTGCCCATATAATGGGAAAGTACCGATATTTGATATAATGGATTCTAAGCGACCTGCTTTCCCTAATTCTCTGTTGTAGTTCCCATAGTTTTGTTACTAAAGTATTATAATTTTATCACAGTTTTTTATATTTCATTATGACTAACCTAATTTCAATTCTTGAGTGTGGTCGCTATAACACTTAATTACCAATTTTTCCCCTTTGTTTGGCTTTTTTGCTTATATTTGAGTCAGGAGGGGACGCTGTAATTAATTTTTCCACGGGTGCCACTGGCGCTAGGAACGGCTCTGGACACAACCTCTATTAATTTCAGTCACCGTCCAGCCACTGACCGTCCAGCACAGTGTCTGATTATTGCGCAGGAGATTTTGCGGAACATTACCAAAATTGGACAGACTGAACCCAATAATGACTACCAAAATAATGCCTGAAAGGCACCCCTGGACATATGAAGCACCCATCGTGGCGCGAGGAAAAACTCTTTGAGGTGCAGTCCGGATTGGGAGAAAGAAGTTCCAAGTACCAGCACTGTATACTAGTACCAGTTCTGAGGATCAAGTGCCCCTTTCCGCTTATGGCTGGCGAGTGGTGGGTGACTCTCCCTTTTATTTTAAGGGATAATCTGCGCCTGCCCAACCCGGTATGATTCTGGCGAGTGGGGCTTTCGGAATGGGGGAAAATAATGGTGGAAACCTTGACACTACGAAGGAAGACTCCATGGAGAAACAAGAGATACACACGCCCTATCTCAAAATACCACGACCAAGGGGCATCAATAGTCCAGCAGTTATCAATAATTTTTTTTTGGGGGGGGGGGAACAGCAATGGACCTTGTCGCCTTATTCTCGGCCATCCACAATAATAATTATGATAATTGCATAGACACGAAAGTTTTGTCAAATATTTATGTAAACACGACTTTGTAACATAGGTGATGAATATATTGACAAAAATTAGCTTCCTAATTGGTACAATCTCAAAGTCTAGTTAGAGTCTTAGACTCTAGAACTGAAGTCTTAGCGTCAACCAAGCACTGAACTCCATGTGTGACCGGCTGTTGTTTGTATAACCTCCTTTGTATTTCCATTAAAAAAATCCTTGCCCCCCCCCCAACAAAAACTCCGTGAACTGGCACCCTTCCTGACCTCAAAAATACCCATATCGGCCTTCCTGCTAAAGAGTAATTCTAAGGCAGTTTCTGAGTATTCCCAAGGCTCCTGCTTATTGGATAATAGGGGGGGGGGGGGTCAAGGAAGTATAAAGGAGGAGAGGCCTTTGGGTTTGATCCCCCTAAAACTTACAAATTTTCCTGATTTTTTTTGGCATTTCTTATTCAACTTATGAAAAAAATACTGTTGTCCCGCCCCTTCAGAAAAAAACGGGCGATCGTGCCTGAGAAGGTTGATATACTTGAATTTTCCGGTAACAAGAGATATCAAGCAACGCATAGAGATGCTTTTAGTGTGAGAATTATCAGAAGCCCGCATCACTTGAAAAAATGGGTAGATTACCAATTGTATTATATCTTCTTCTTTGGGAACAACAACCAACTTCAAATTTGGACCACTTGTCTGTATCATTTGAACTACTTGAGCATAACTCCTATCCACCACTGAATCGCCGTTCACTTGAATTATTCGGTCACCTGAAACAAATCACAAATTTGTTCAAAATGATTCCTTATTAAAATAAATACCATTTCAATTAGAATAGATTAAAAAAATCGTATTGAATGTGAACAAGGACTTGAAGAAGCGTAATTACGAACATAACAACAAAAATCAAAATGATATATTAGACATGCTCCATGGCATTATTTGAAAAACGATCAGAAATAAGAAAATAAAATAAAAAAAAAAAAGTAAGAAGCAACATTAAAGCTCAAAGCGAACAGAAATTATTCCGTATATGAAGAGATTGCCCCCTCCTCAATTCCTTGCTCTTTGCACTAGAGTTTAACTCTTTGTCCCAATTTTTTAAGCGGTTCTTGAAACATATGGGCCGTTTAACTGGAATAGGAAGCTTGTTTAAAAGTGCTAAAAGCTTTAGCGGCAAGAGCAAGGTATTGATGAGGGGAGACAATTCCTTCATGTACGGAATAATTTCTGTTCATTTTGAGTTTTAATGTTACTCCTTACTTAAAAAAAAGTAGTTTTTTTAATTTAGGTACCTACATGTTATAGCGACCACACTTTGTTCTTGATCTGCAACGAAACTGATTTTCTGTGTCCAATAGGAGATAATCAGCTTAGTTTGAGCGAGATAAACTACTTTGCAAGTATATTTTAATATATAGAGGTGGTTAGGTATTTAATATAATGCGTTATGGGTCGCCTGTTTTCCATAGTTCTCTGTTGAATTTTCCATAATCCTTTTACCAAATTATTATACTTTCATCATATTTTCGTATATTTCATTAGGGAAACTACAGTGATGACAGGGGTCAAATATGGCTCTGAAGCATGGGCGCTCCGAAAAGCGGATGAAGATTTGCTAGATGTTTT
Source organism: Artemia sp. Qi Xiang Cuo (assembly GCF_049724085.1). Classification (NCBI taxonomy): domain Eukaryota; kingdom Metazoa; phylum Arthropoda; class Branchiopoda; order Anostraca; family Artemiidae; genus Artemia; species Artemia sp. Qi Xiang Cuo. Next base: position 77,378,043 of record NC_142801.1, on the reverse strand, counting down.
CCAGAGAAATTGCCTACGCATTGTTCTGGGTACCCAGCTGACTGACCTTATTTCAAACAGTAGACTGTACGAAAAATGTGATTCAATCCCACTTTCTAGGGCTATATTGAAAGAAAGATTGAGATGGCTAGGGCACGTTGTGCGGATGAAGAATAACAGATTGCCGAAGATTGTTCTTTTCGGCACACCGTCTAGGGCTAAAGGGAAAGCAAGACGTCCTCGTCTTGAGTAAGAGGACGTCATAAAGAAAGATTTAAACGAAATAGGAACTTCCTGGGAGGGCAAAAAAAGGGAGGCTTTGAATAGATTGGGATGGAGGGGGAGCGTGCGTAGCCGTCTTGGTCTCATGCGGCTTGGTGAACGGTGAGTTGTCGGTAGTAGTAGTAGTATTAACCTAATTTCACTTCTTTGGTGAGGTTACAATAACACGCAAGCACCTGTATTTAATATACGACAGTTGTAGGCCTAAAAATACCTTGCGCACGCTATAAGAAAATGAGAGGTTGATAGGGAGGTACATTCAGAAAATGAGAGGTATGTTCAAGATCGTGTATGCTGTGTGGTGCGTATCAAGGGTGGCGGAGGTGGAACGAGCGTGGCAACGGGTGTTTTGTGAGAGGAAAACCGCCGCTCCGAGATGTACACCTGCAGGCGGAAAACGGGTAACCCATTAAATGAAACATGTAGTCTAAGAGACATGTTTAAAATTCAATGAAGCATCCAAACATTTGGTAGATTAAAGCAGATCAGTCTTATCGCTACAATCTTACAAAGGATCATCATCAAAACCGTGTTAGTCTCCGATGTAGCCATCAACCTTTTGCTCCTAAGTTGCTCCAGGAGAAACATATTTGATTGACAGTGTGACTAGAATTTATGTAAATCCAAGCGATAAAGGTACTGCTAAACACGCGTGTAACCGATCAACTACACAAAGCTGAAAGGATAAAAGAAAAGAGTTCGTCATCCTTAAACTTTGGGCATTATCAAGTGAGCAACTTCAAAAGCAGAGGGTATATAAGTTGTTCGGCCACCAATTATATTAGATGCACTTTTAATGTTGTTTTTTTTTTCAGGTACTTCTTTAGTAGACGGGCAACACGCGGTAAGAGAAGTTTGGTTAATGCTAATGAAATAAAACCAAGTATGATAAAAATATTAGAGTTTAAAAACAAATTTCGGCTATATATTTGCACATTAGGGGGGAGGTGTCAAAGCATAGCATATATTAAATACATAACCTAACATGACCTAGGTACCTTTTCTGGACCTTTAACCCCTAAAAACTAAAGTTTAAACCTTCGTCACGGAGTGAGCAACACCTCACTAGCCAGCAAAAACCTGTTTTTGAATAGCATCTTTGAGATTCTATATGCGGTCTTTCTAGCGTGTTACCCGGCTATTTTTGTGTGGTTAAAACATTAGATTAACCCTTAGCTTTGTCGGTTTTTAAAGAAATTACTTAAACATGAAGGTTAATAAAAAAAATAGCCAACTCAATAATAATTTTATCAGAACAGCAATTTGATTTACCCCA
>NC_142801.1:76606155-76716127 GCF_049724085.1 Artemia sp. Qi Xiang Cuo | reverse complement strand
CCTCAGGCGTAAGTTTGAATGTAAGTTTCGGACGAATTGGGCGCTTACTCTGTGATTCAGGGGTCATTCTTAAAGAATTGGAACAAAATTCAAACTTTAGTGTAAAGAGCAAGGCATTGAAGAGGGGGTGAGCCCCCTCATATTACGTATATGAGGAATTATTCCCCCTCGTCAATAGTTGTAATTTTTGTATTTTGTAATTTTGTAAGTTGTAATTTTGTTAAATAATGGCCGATATAAGTAATAATACGTACATCTTTTTAAGATCCTTTCTTTCATTCATTTCAGTGATTTGAGAATTGCTCAACTTGTGACTTTCATTTTTAAAAATATTTTCGACCTTTTTGGCCGTTTTGTTACTATGCCTGACAAAATTAGTTCTGCAAATATCGCTAATTTAAGTTACATGGTAGAATCTTTCCATGCAGATAATTTCGCGTGGAGGAAGGGAATTTTCCATGGAGGGGGAGCTGGATTTCTGTACATTAAAAAAAACGATCAGAAATTAAAGAAAAAACAAGTTTTTTTCAACTGAAAGTTAGAACCAACATTAAAACATAAAACGAAGAGAAAATATTACTTATATGAGATGGGTTGCCTCTCCTCAATACCTCAATAGCTTAAAAGTTTCCTTTTAACTTTCAAAAGAGGTTATTATTCTAATTAAACAGCCTTTGTGATTCAGGAGTCATTCTTAAACAACTGGAACAAAAATCAAACTTAGGTTATTATAAGGTTATTATTAGTTAAAAAGAAGTAAAATTAAAATGCAAATTTCGTTTTAATTATTCATTTGCAGTGAGCCAAATTCAGAACCGACATTAATTTAAAAACGTTCAGAAACTAAATAAAAAAAATAAGTTCTTTTAACTGAAAGTAAGGAACAACATTACAACTTAAAACGAACAGAAATTATTCCGCATATAAAAGGGGCTGTCCCCTCCTCAACGCCCCGCTCTTAACGCTAATTTTTTTTTTATTGATTTATAAAGCGGAGTTGTGAGAAAGAGTAAAACTTTAGCGTAAAGAGCGGGGCGTTGAGGTGGAGACAGCCCCTTTCATATACGGAATAATTTCTGTTCGTTTTAAGTGTTAATGTCGTTCCTTACTTTCAGTTAAAAAAACTTTTTTTTTATTATTTAATACTCAAAAAGACGTTGCTAACTTGAGAACTATTTGGAAAGGCAACAAGAGCATAAGTGTTAGCAACAATCTTGAGCATGTTGACTTATTCTTAAAAAGACTACTAAATTGAAAATTTTTGGAAAAGACAGCTAGAACTACAAGAATTAGCCAAAAGGAGTATTTGGAATGGAAGTAAAGAAATATTCTCTTGTTTCCCAATATATTTTATCTGTCTAATGACGAAATGAAGTAGAATGTTCTGGAGAGGCTTCCTTGATTAGGTTACTTACTCACCTTACTTACTCACCTGGGTTTCAAATATCACAGGATATATCTTAAATTAATAGGTTGAATTTATATATTGAATCTAAAATTTAAAAATATATATAGCGATTTCGAATTAGGCAGGAAATAGTGTATACAATTATCTTAAAACAGAATTAAGAATGAAATTGAACCATTTCCAAAAACAAAGCTAATTCAAAGTCTATAAAGATTTGGCAAACAATACCTTCACATAATATGGAATTTCCGTATTACTTTGCTTTATTACAGTTCTATCATTATGTGATGGAAACTGATAAAGCAATTTCAAATTACGTCTCTTGTTACAATACCAAAGTACTTTAACTTGTTTTGCAACTCTGCCTTAATTTTTTGCTTCCTCTCGAGTATTCTGTGCACTCAGAAAGTGGAAGGTGCCAACAAAAAGAACGAAAAACTTTTAAAAGTCTGATCATCGGTCAAAGGGATTAAGCTTAGGATTAAGAACTACTAGCGCCACTTACAGTGAACACTCCGGGGACTTCATTAAAAAAGGAGAAAATTTCAAAGAAACTGAACTTTTGTTATAACGAATATTGTTATGAATGAGTTATTTATTATGAAAACTATAATATGTTAGGATTAAAGCCGACACTCCTGTGTAGGTAGACCTACTGGGGACATGATTCTACTTCCTTTACCCTCCCCTGAATTTTAAGTACCTTAAAAGTTCAGTATGCAGCCATTTGGTCATACAAAGTTGCCAAACAGTAAATGGCGCGGGTAATTTTTGCTTTCAACACTAGTGCCACTTTCCACTCTTTTAAGTTTCCGGCAGTCTGCGGGGACCACTTCATTGTGGAGATGTTTATATACTCTGCCTAGTCTTGTAGAGATTACATTATGGAAAACAGAGTTTTTCCGCCACAAGGAGAAGAATGAATTTAAAAATTAGAATTAGCACAAATTAGCTATTAGACACCAGATTTAACTGAATTACTATGCAAATTAAACCTGTAACGAAGATACAAATGGGCTTTATTTTGACCTAAATTGACATTTTAAAGGTTTTGGAGTAGTTGATTGAAAATATTACGACTAAAATATGAGGTGCCCTTAGAAATTTTTCCTTGGGGAGATAATGCAAAAAGTTTTGTTTTTTACAGGATTTGATTTGAAAATTTGTCAATTTCGTCGTTCGGAACTTTTTTTTTAATTTCTCTTAATTTACCAGATGGGAGAGGGGTATCAACCCCATAGCCGTCCCTGGCTGCACCCATGACGAAAGTTCTTGAAGTAAAAGCAAGTATGTACATCAAATATTCAATTATTTGAGGATTTCTGATTATTTTTTTTTATGACTGCATTGCCGCAATAAAGAAGTCCAAAAGAAAAACAAAGCCTGTAAATGTTTTGGAAATGAAGTTTATCTTTAACCAATATTAGTATTTTAGGTTTTTGGGTTTGACTGATTACAAAAATAAGCGCAAAATTGTGTTATCAGCTTCCTAAAACAAAACGCAGTTTTGTTTTATTTCGTTGTAGCCTACATCCTTTATAGTATCATGGTTACTGTTCCACTAGAATTTGTACATAAGAAATTTGTTTACAAAAAAGATTGGTTTATGTTCTTTAATAGTTTTGTCATATTCCCAAAAATCTGCTAGCAAGCTAGTGACACAATTTTTAGTGCTAACCCCATATTTAAAATAACTGACATCAAAAGCCCTTGAATACCCACTTAGGCCGAACCCAGAAATTATGTTTGCAATATGTACTTTTTGTATTCTGACTTAGAAAATTTATCTCATCGTTTAAGACCAACCTTTAAAATATCCCTGAAAAATCATGAGTCAGAAGAGATTCGAAATATCTCTAATTATGAAGACGGGCGGGCTTGGTTGGGGGATTTGACCCTAGAGCCTCCTCCGGACCCTACAAATACGTAGATATTTGCTAATCTTCCTAACTTTCAACCAAGCAAACTGTTTATCTTTCTACTAAAAATTTATCTACTGATTCAGTTTCAAATGGGCTAATAGCATACATTGAGGGCCTTTCTTCTAGGCTCTGAGGATGTTGTCATTCCTGGAAGTAAGTATGACCCTGTGACTGTTTTGATTAAAGTAACTATTTAAAAACCTTCATCCGGCGTCTTTTGGGGCTAAGACGGCACCCCAGGAAGCAAAACGTGTTTAAGGAGTAGTTGGCTACCCTCCGGTCAGTGTCTACAATCAAAAGTGGCACTAGAACTTTTCACTTACGCTAAACTGCTCTCGTAATCCTGAGGCACAATACTTGTCATTTCCTTGGACTTAATAAATAGCAATAAAGGACAAAGAAAATGGGTATCAAATCGCTCTTTACTAAGTTAACTCTGGTGTTTCGTTCTCACTATGATTTATATTATCCTACAAGATTGAAGCGAGTTTTAGTTTGAAACTGAGCAAATTGAATATAGCTTCCTCTACAAAAGCAAGTAATTTTTTAGATCCTCCTATCTTGAGTATTGTTATTCAACAAGCCGACTTTGAACTGGCCGAAGGTAATGAAGTGAGGATTGAGTGTCAGGTTCAAGCAAATCCGGCAGTTACAACTGTTAGCTGGCTCAAAGATGTAAGTCACTTTGATTTCTTTACTACTTCAGTCCTTTTCTGTTAATGCTTTAGATCATCACCTTCTGTTCCCTTGAGCCAGATTTGAAAAGCCATTTGAAAAGCCTTATTTGGATTTTTTCAGTTAAAAAATAGCTCTCCTTCTTTTTAGGCAGGCGTTACATTACCTTTTGATTTGATATTACTAATCGATCTAATATTAGGGCCTATTATGAGAAAGGCCCAACGTAACCATGCACCCTCCCCAAATTTTCAAAATGCAGTATTAACCTACAAAGTTTTGAAATTTGTGTTGAAGTGGGGACTTTCAAATGTCTCTGAAGGGGCTTTGCACAAAAAAGAATGGAGTTTTCGATTGGCTTCAACTGGTGCCGATCCATGGAAATCATCGGCAGGGCTAGGATCTCCTTCGATTTTTGTTAATAAAGATACAAAAAAATGAGTTCGAAAAATTAACCAACCTCTTCTCACTATTGGCACCCCTGTTGGCTTTGAAGAAATCCGTTTAGTACTCAATGATAAAATGTGTTTAACACTTTTTGGGTATAAACCTATCTTTTTATCCAATATCGTTTTCAAAAAAATGTGTTTATACGAATTTTTTGTAAAACGTAAATAAAGTTTTCAATGAATTTGGATTTATAGATTTATTATGATTTATCCAACTTCGACTTTTAAACAAAAAAACATGTTTGCAGGGTATCATAACATCTACCAAAAATATCATTTGGTTGGATTAAATAGGAGGGCTCTTATTGGCGACATAATTTGATAGAACCTTAGACCTTAGTTCCTCCAGTGGCCCCGGATGCACACAGGGCGTCGGTGAGTAGCTTCCAATCTTCCCTAATGTGAGCCGCTGAATATATGTCTTCCCTCTCTGGGATGAGACTGTCTGGAGGGCTCTTCTGTCACATTCATATGTCCTACGGAACGTGTTCTTTGGCCTTTTCTGGCTATGCCGGCTTTACGGTTGCCATGGAGGAGGATTTTCGGAAGTCTGTAATCTGGCAAGCGAACGATGTGTCCAAGGTATCGCCATCTACGTTGTCGTACCACGGTTACAATATCTGGATGGCCTGTGCGGGTACGGATCTCGTCATTGCTGACACGGTCTCTCCAACTTATTCTAAGGATTCGGCGAAGACAGTTATTCTCGAATGCGGTAAGGCGTTTCTCCTGTTCCGCGGTTAGCTTAAGGCATTCCATAGCGTATCTCAGGACAGACAGTACATTGCTCTGGAAGAACCTGAGTTTCAACTTCAACGAGTATACGGTGGATTTCCCTATTGGTAGAAGTCTCTGAAATTATGCGTTGGCCAATGTTATCCTGGTACGCAATCCTTTTTTAGAGTCGCTACTGTAAGTGACTGTACTCCCTAAGTACTTGAAATCTGTCACCGTTCGATGTCCTCTTATCTTAGTTGGATTCCCGTGGATGAACTATTGATTGACATAGCTTTTGTCTTCGACGTGTTGATGTGTAGTCAGAATTGTTCAGCTTTCTCTGCAAGTTTGTTCAAGAATTCCTGAAGCTTCGGCTTGTCGAAGCTTCCATCGTCGGCGAACCAACATCTTCGGCGAAGTCGACGTCCTGAATAAGTGTCCCTGCAATCCGGATTCCATGCCCATTTATCTGTCTAAAGATTTAATCTAGAACTAGGACGAAGAGGAGAGGTGACAGGACACAGCCTTGCTCGACGTCAGTCATCACCTTGAAATAGCATTTGTTGCCGTCCAATGTTTTAACACAGAATTCTGTCTCTTTGTACATGGCAACTATTAGAAGGATTAGCTTCTCGAGAATACTTTAGAACCGCAATACTCCCCACAGGATTTTACCATCAACTGAATCAACGCCTTTTCAAAGTTCATGAAGAGTATATACAAGCGCTGTCTCCATTCGTTAGATTCCTCCAGCATGGTGCGTAGAGTAAAAACAAGATCGGAACAAGATCGTTTTGGCCGAGATCTATGCTCTTCTTCACGCAAGTGAGGATCAAGGTCTGCTCGGAGTCTTCCTAATATTAACATCGTAAAGAGCTTCGCAGGGATCGAAAGAAGGCTGATTCCTCTGAAGAGTTTGAATAAGACTCCTGTTTTCCAGTCTTTAGGGAACTTTTCGGTCTGCCATAGGAGCGAGAAGAAGGATAGCCAGAAGGCCAGGGTTTGACGCAGGCTGAACTTGATCATTTCAGCTCAAATGCGGTCTCTACCAGGGGCCTTCCCATTCTTAAGTTTTTTTTAGCAGCTGAGGGTATCTCGTCGGCTGTCGGCTTTTTATCACTGATGTGAAGACTGAAGTGAGGTTCATCTGGTATATCCGGTGGGACCTCTGGCGTTGGATGACTAAGTAGGGCTTCGAAATAACTCGCCCATCGCTCCTTTTGTTCTTTCGCATCTGTCAGGAGCCTTCCATTTTCACCTTTCACCAGGCATTCTTGGATACTTGACTTGCCTACTATTTCTTTGGTAAGGCGATATATGGTTCGTTTGTCTCCACGGCTCGCTGCTTCTTCGGCTTTTCTGGCCTTTTCGTTCATGTATTGCCGTCTGTTGGATCTGGCACTTTTGTTTACATTTCTATTAGCTTCTTTATAGGTTAATCTCTTTGTCACCTCTGAGTGACCACTTGCCCCAAGGGAGCTTGACTTCAGCTTCTTGCGATTTTCTATGAGATCCCAGGTATTCGTAGATATTCACTGTTGCTTAGCCTGCTTTCTAAACGCGAAAAATTCTTCGGCCGTGTCCGTGTAGCTTTTGCGGATTGTCTCCCAAGCTTATTTAACGTCTTCAGACAGGTTATATAGGGCTATAAATTTATTGGACAGTTTAATCCCAAACGAATATCGGACGCTTTTCTCACCTAGTTTGACCACGTCAAAGCTTCTGACTATGTCCGTCTTCTCCTTCCTATTATTAGACTTCAGCTTCAGTTTCAGTGAGGTGACCACTAGTTCTTGGTTTGAACCAAAATCGGCGCTTCAAAAATTTCGAACGTCTTGCAGGCTTGTTCGCCATCTCCGGCGGATCAGGAAATGGTCGATTTGGTTTTTGACGGTGCCATCCGGAGAAGTTCAAGTGTAATTGTGGATATCCTTATGCTGAAAGAGCTTACCGCCGATCAGCAAATCATTCCCCATAGCGAAGCTGACAAGTCGAGCTCCATTTTGTTTATGGGGCCAATTCCGTGGTGACCCATCACTTCAGGGCAGTAGGTTCAGTCTTGGCCGACCTTTGCGTTGAGTTCGCCTGCGATACAGGTGACGTCGTGGATTGAGACTGAATCGATCACAGACTGGAGGTTGTCGTAGAACTCAACTTTAAGGGTTTCATCAGCCTCATTTGTGGGTGCGTAGCACTCAATCAACGACAATTTTGCATGGTTAGAAACAAATCTTGCATGCAGTATTCTTTTATTGACCGGTTTCCATGAGCAGAGGGCCTTTGTCGGTTTTGGACTTAATATTGCTGCAACTCCGGCATAGTGACTTTCAATTTTTCCGCTATATAAGACTTCAAACATCGTACGGTCACCACTGATTATCTTCTCGCCGCAGCCTTTCCACCTTGCTTCCGAAATGGCGACTATGTCAAGTCCAAACTTCTCGCATTTGCGAAGGACTTGCTCTGTTGTTGACAGTGCTGACAGGGTTCTAAAATTCCGTTTAAGATAGGCCGATCTTAAACGGTTTATTCGCATTCAAAAATCTGGTCCAGAGGCTTGCATGGGTCGTCATTAGATATAGAGGTTAGGATCCAAAGCTTAACGTTGACGTTTCGTTAGCGGTCTTTTTTCTACGGGGATAGCTTGCTATGCCAACGCCCAACCGGTTTCTTTGGCTCGGCTACGGGCAGGGACGCCAGTACCAGACTGTTGGACCAGAGCCCAACTGGCCTACCCAACATAGAGAAGCCGTAGTCCAAATCTCGGTCATCCTCCCTATTTTGCAGTTATCCTCCTGGACATGATCCTCCCACGATGGTATCCTGCAGTACCTACAATTTAACCCATTGCTCTGAGAAGGTTTGCAACTAACGGGACGTGCCCACGCGCAGGTGGGTCCTGCTCGGTATGCATCAGAGGGGCCTTTTTCCTCCTCTACCTGTATTTATGAACCCCGGGCAGGAGTACCGCAGTTTCAATTTATGAACCTATAGGGGCTAGGTGCCCCTTGGTCCGTGCCTCCCTTTATGGGAGGTACCCGACATATCTGTAGAACGTTCCCCTCTCCACCACCTGGGGTGGATAGGGCGTGAATTCATTTTATAGGAGAGCTAAGTTAATAGTTTTTACGATTCAACTAACCAGTGATTTGTGATTACGTAGAAGAAATTCTTAGGAATTTCTAAAGCAAGCTTGAAATGTCTCAAATTACTTTTAGTAATTCGGGATTGATAGCTTCATGTTTGCTTGCTTTTTTTGTCCAATTTGTACTGTAAGACAGCATTTTGGTCAAATATGGGCAAAAATATAATCGGACAGTAATTAATAGACAGTCAATCGTTTCAGCATTTTTAGGAAATCTATATGTTTAATTTTGGACACTACTACGCAGTGGCACATTATCCCTACGTTCCTATTGAATATACCACAATCCTAATAAAAAAAAATTCTATTTTTTTTCGGTAGTTTTTGCCACCCTTTATTCCATCCTCACTCTATAAACTGAGATTTTACCACAGTGTAGCATCAAAAGACGCAATACCTAAAAAATCTTCTTTCTTTATTATTATAACTAGACCCCGGCGCCACGCCGGCGGATCGACCAAACGCCGCCGACGAGAGACCCGGTCGAACGCCGCCGAAGTGTCGTAACGCCGCCGGCGCGCCACCGGCGCACTGCCACGAGCAGAGGCAGCGGCGTTCAGTCGACTTTAAATTAATTTTGCGGTAATTCTTATTACGTCAACCGCAAAGTCGGAGCTTTTCCTTCTCGTGAGGTTTAGTATTTCGATTTTCCTGATTAGAAATCAAGCAGGGCTTGCACTATCCCCTAATTTTCGGGTATTTCCCGGAAAATCTATGCGTCACCCCCCAAGAAAAGTGGTTCCTCGAATCCCCGAAAATCACACAATCACGGTGCCACCCCTAGCGATTTATCACCAGTGACTTTCCCTGCCAAATATTACTTTGCATACCATAATTCTTCACTACTCTCTTGTTCATTAATTTTCGTCTCTTTTGTCACTTTGTATAAAAACCAGACAGATGCAATATGCAATTGCAAATATTGCAATATACACAGTTCCTCATATGTTGACAAAAATAGTATCGTCTATATGAAATGGGTTTAAATCATTTCGAATGTAGTTTCCCAATCGCTGTTTCTAACATCGTTCGTAGTCTAGAATTTTATTTTCAAGTTGAATAGAATTATAGAACGAATTCACTACTATACAGCTTCAGCCTTCAGTTGGATTTTGAAATTGACAGCAGCCGACAGATTGTTTCTACAGCTGAGTTGTAAGTTTGCAGATTTTTTTTTTTGCTGTTTTTAGATAAGAGTTTCTTAATGTTTAATACTCAATTGTTGAACGCCTGAATGTTTAATACTCAGTTGTTGTTGTCAATTGTCAGCTTCCGGTATGCGGAAGCTACCCCAAAAATATGACTCATAAATAAATTGTAAATTATTGCCGGGGGGGATAGGGGGCTATCATTTTTAAGTGATAAAACCTAATTTTTTTTTTATTGAAAGCAGAGATGCCAAAAGGATAATTATTTTGTTCATTTAAAGTGGAGACAGAAGAAAGTGATATCAAATTCCCTGGGAAACCATTGAAATATTTTGATAGACCCAGGGCCCCCCATTAAAATTTGTTCATTGTCTTGGATATTTTGCGATTTCTCATAGGCTACTGGCCTAATTTGGCTTTTGTGTGTGCTCCCTTTTAATTAGACTTTTTGGATCTTATTGAATGCCACGGCGAATCTATGACTCAGTTTTTCAATAATTTGAGGTATATCTGAATAATTTCGACATTTTTGTTGTTGTCTTTGTACCGCTTTACTCATACCCTCAATTTTTTTTCAAGGAAAACTAAGCTGTTTAATGTTATTTTGCGTGTTTGTTTGAACCATATAGTAACCTAGTTAATTATTAAGTAACTTATTTTTCTAGTGAAAGCTGAGACGGTATCCAATCAAAGTGGTATCCAGAAGGGGGGTGGGGGTTAGGGGGGGAGGGTATTACATTTAAATGATAATATCTCGAAAGTTTTTTATTGAAAGCAGGGATCCCAAAAAGTTAATTTTTTGAATATAAAGCAGAGACGGCATTTTATCAAGGTGGTATCCAGAGGGGGTGGGGTAGTGAGCTATCATATTTAAATGATAATACCTCGATTTTTTTTTAAAGCAGGGGCACCAATAAGTTAATTTTTTTTATTTAAAGCAGAGACGGTGTCCTATCAAGATAGTATCCATAGGGGGGGGGGGATAGAGAGTTATTATATTTAAGTGATAGTGTCTTGATTTTTTTTTTATTGAAAGCAGGGATGCCAAAAAATTAAAAAGTTGACAAAAATTAGCAAGATTTCCGTGAGTTATACTTGATACAGCACTTGCATGGTTTTATCGTCCAAAGGGAAAGGGACATTTGCGTCCAACCCGTTTTTTTTCTTATTGATGAAACGGGTTTAATTTGAAAACATTCATTCATAAGTACCTGGCAGATTCGCACCAAAGCGAATTGGTGTGATGAAAGCGATATTAATATCCCCACCTAACGTTGCGCTCGAGTGACAATGACGCCCTAGGTCCAGTGCCCAAGTTACATTAAAAAGCCAGGTCATAATAAAAGCTTTCAATTTCGTGGTGTTAGACTTCGTGGTGTTAACACCAAAAATTTTTCGGATATAACCCCGCTCAAGCTGTGAAATTTCCCTGTGGACTTTCCTTTTGGATTTATTTTCATAAGCGGATTATCGTTTTGCTGGCTATTTCAAATTCCCTCGGGATATTAAATTTCCATTGCCAGTCTTCAGAGTGTAAACACCTGTTTTTGGACTTATTATTTCACTAGAAAGAACTTAATTTATACAATGACCTTCAGCAGTTATAAAAGTTCACCATTAAGACTGGTATATCTCTTTTTTTACCGATGTTCTCCTTGATAGACTGATTAACTAAACAAGAGATGTTTACTATTGGAGATCTTTCTTTAGCCAAGTTTGTTAACTACCTCATTTGGCCAGTTAGAATACTTGGAAGAAATTCCACTAGAAATGGACTGAGTTATCTAGTATTCTGCTACGGTACTCATGACAAGCAGACAGTTGGTGAAGATTGCTTGGTTTCTTATGCAGAGAATATTAATGAAGCAAAGAGATCGAAAACTAAAAAGGTGGGACAAGCATTCACAGAAGTAGCGACTTTTCCCAATATATACAAAGAGTTTGCTAGAACAGGGACGCCTGAAAATTCTTCTACTTCGTCTATTTCTGGACTTTTTCAACAGTTAGCTGCGACCCAGGAAGAAGTTACGATAACTAAGACTAAGCTAGTGGCACATATAGAAAAATGTGTTGCACAAAAAATAGTGCAAAACTTCGGAACAGGGTCTTATGGTGCTTGCAAATAAATAACCAAAGCCTTGCTGCATAAATTTATGACGCTATAGTTATATATCTTAATACAAGATGTGAACGCATTTAAAACTAAATTAAAGGACAAACGAGTAAAACTGAATGACTAAAATATTGTATTTTACAATAGAGAACAAGCATGATAATTTTGAACAGGAAGCAATAGAAGAATGTCTGATATTCTCAGGGATAAGACAGACACCTGGCTCAGATCTTGATATGACTGTCCTAAACCTTGTTAAGTCAACTATGGGAGTTTCGACTATTACTAGGGAGCATTTTGTGTCGATTCAGCGTTTCAGACTCAACTCTATAGAAGATTCTTGAAATTTAGCCCGCAGAAATCCAGATCCTGTGGCCCCAGTTTTAGTGAAGTTGGTATCAAACGAACTTGCGTACAAAGTGTTTAAAACTAAATCAAAATTAGCTGGATCCGGAATTTATGTTAGTGAATTTCTTACAAAACGTAGAAAGGCAATATTAAATAGTGCACGGGACAAGTTCGGTGTGGAAAATGTTTGGACAGACAAAGGTCGCATTTTCGCGAAATTATCCAGCCAAAGCGCACCGCGTCGGCTCTATAGCCTAGCTGATACTTACTGAATTTTTCATAGTTAATTTAGTTAGGAGTGTCCTTTTTTTTCTTTTTTTTTACCTCTGTTTTTGTTGCTTTTCTTTTCTTTTGTTGTTCTTTTTTTTTTTTTTTTTTTTTTTTTTTTTTTTTTTTTTTTTGAGTGGATGTTGTAAGGATAATGGGTGATATTTCTCACTTGTGTTTTCTAGAGAGTAATCCTTTTAGAGTGGGATATGTTCTTTATGATGATTTACTTCCAGAAAGTACAAATGCTGATTTTTCCCCGCAAAGAGATAGTTGTTATGTGGATGTGATTTCTTCAGGATTAGAGGTGAATGCAAGATCGTTTTGCCTGTGTCATTGGAATTGCCATGTAACTTCAACGTATTATGAAATTCTCCAGTTAATTGATAATGTGAATAGTAAATTTTATGTAATTGGCCTTTGTGGAACTTTTTTAACTTCTGAGCATGTTCTGTCGTTATATAATTTTCCAGGATACAGGCTTATTGTAAGGAATAGAGAGAGAATGGGACGTGGAGGTTTGGCATTTTTGGTTAAGGACCATTTTGTTGCTAAAATAAGGGAAGACCTATCAGTTTGGATAGAAGGTAAGGTGGAATCTCTTACTCTTGAGCTGGAAGTTGGTAGAAAAGATATATTGACTACTGAGGTTTATTAGCCGCCGAGTACAGTTTGGGAGGAGTTTTAAAATGGTTTTAGTAGTTTAATGGATGCAGTAGAATTGAGTAATCTGGAGTGCATTTGCATGGGGGATTTTAATTTTGATCTTTTAAGTTTATACAATGATAATTTGGATTTTTTAAACCTTTTCTCCAGTTATGATTTTTATCCATTAGTTGGGATTCCGACTCGTGTTACAGGTTAGTCAGCTACACTTATTGACAATATTTTCGTGCGATCCCGGGTATTATATAGCTGTTATGCTGACGTTATAGTAAATGAGGTTTCCGATCCCTTTCCTATAGTAGCAGTGACTTCACATCAATATGCGACAAAGCAGAACTGGACAAAGGTTAAAAGAAGGCAACTAAAAAAAGAGAACCTACAGAAGTTTAGAGAGGAACTAAGTATCGTGTCATGGAAACCAGTTTATGATGAATCTGAAAGTGCTTCTGCGGCATTCGATAAGTTCATGGACATATTGCAGCCAAAATTTGAGTGAACTTGCCCAGTAAAGAGCATAAAGGTGAGGAAAAAGGAACCCCGGAAACCTTGGGTAACTATGAAGCTACTAGACTTAATTATAAGGAGAAATACATTGTATTTGAGTTACTTAGATAGTAACCATAGTCAAGATCTAACTGAAATTAAACAAATCCGTAATAAAGTAAATCGGCTAAGGCGGTCATGCATCCACGAATATTATGGACAGAAATTTAAGGAAAACAAAGGCAATGCGAAAACGACTTAGAATATTATAAATGGAATCGTAAATAAAAAGAAAGAGACCAAGATTCCTGCTAGTCTGATCTTTGATGGTAAATTTGTTTATGGAAATTATGAGGTTGCTAATTTGTTTGGTGAATATTTTTCTAAGATTGGTAAACCAATAAGTGAGAATCCATACGATGAAAATAATGAAATTAATGACACGTTTCGTGATGAAAAGGGAGTTTGACTGGCAATGTCTGCAGATGAAACGAACGTTGAAGAATTAAAACAGATAATAGGATTGGTAAAATAAAGTTCTCCAGGGAATGATGGAATTAATCTGAAAGCGTTCAGGCATGTTATGGTATATTTGTTGCCTTGTATTGTTTATTTGATTAACCTTTCTTTGAAGAAAGGTGAATTTCCTACTCGTCTGAAAGAGGCTAAAGTTTTTCCGCTTCACAAAGGGGGTTCAAAAACTGATCCGTCTAATTGGAGGCTGATTTCAATATTGCCCCTATTTGCTAAGCTGTATGAACAAGTGATGCACCAACGACTTTATAACTATCTGACTACTTACGGTTTTCTTAGTGATACCTAATTTGGATTCAGGAAAAACCACTCTGCAATTCATGCAGTCCAGCACCTAACAGATTTCTTTAATAGTGCTCTCAAAAAAAGTGTGCTGGTACTTTCAGTATTTATAGACTATATATAGGCTATTGACACTGTGGTTCATAAAAATTTGTTGCGTAGGCTAAGCTGTTTAGGGATCCAAGGGGTTATTCTGAAATGGTTTGAATCTTATCTTGACCAGCGTATTATTTGAGTCTCTATTAAAAATTCTATTTCAAAAAGTTTTATCGTTAATTCTGGTGTGCCTCAGGGTTCAGTGCTTGGCCCACTTCTTTATCTAATTTACGTTGATATCATGCGTTTTTGTATATCAGATGCACTTATAACGTCTTTTGCTGATGACACGGTGTTTACGATTACAGCTACTTGTCTGAACCAGTTAATTGAGAAGACAAATAAGGCCCTCGCTGAATTGATAAGTTTTACAAATTCTAGTTATTTGGTAGTGAATATTTTAAAAACAAATTTCATGACATTTTGTAGAAATGGAGTTTCATGTGATTTAGATAATAAAATTGTTTTTAATGGTGAATTTTTAAAGCATGGAAATGGTGTTAAATATTTGGGCTTTAGTCTTAATTTCAATTTAAGTTGGAAATCCCATTGTGATCTTGGGGCAGTTAAGATTTTAAAAGGGTTGGGTGTGATAAGAAGACTGAAAAATCAACTACTATCAAATGTTTTACTTTTACTTTATCATTCTATTGTTAGCCCTTATTTATCGTATGGTTGCTTGCTATGGACTAGTAGTTTTATTTCAAGTTTTAGAAAAGTCCAAATTTTACAGAATAAAAAAGTTCGTATTTTAGGTAATTATATTCAGTTTGAAAATAGCACGTTGAATTGCTTTACAAGCTTGAAAATTTTAAATATTTATCAGTTACGGGATTACCAGTTAGCAATTTTTATTTATCAATGTTTGAATAAGTGTTCACCGGAAGTATTTTGGGAAATTTTTAAAGCTAACTCATCTTATCACTGTTATGAGACTAGAAATGCGAATAACCTTGCATCTGAGCTCGAGAATACTCAACGTGCTGCGTTTCTGCCTCGTTTTGAGGGACCGGGGGTGTGGAATTCCCTCTCGGATGCTATTAGACAAGTTGATAATGTAAGCCAGCTCAAGAATAGATTGAAGCGTTACCTTTTGGGTTATAATCTGAATGATTAGAATTTTGAATTTGATTAATGTTTGGTATGAAAATTGTTTGGACAGACAATGGTCGCATTTTCGCGAAATTACCCAGCCAAAGCGCACGGAGTCGGCTCTATAGCCTAGCTGATACTTATTGATTTTGTCATAGTTGATTTAGTTAGATATATCTCTTTTTTTTTCTTTTTTTTTCCTCTGTTGTTGCTTTTTTTTTTTGAGTGGATGTTTTAAGGATGATATGTGATATTTCTCACTTGCGATTTCTAGAGTGTAATCCTTTTAGAGTAGGAGATGTTCTTTATGTTATTTAGTTCAAATGCTGATTTTCCCCCGTAAAGAGATAGTTTTTATGTGGATGTAGAGCTTTATAATAATGGATTTGCAGCCATCGTAAACAAAACTTCGGGTTTTTTTAGATGGCCGCTGTAAATTTGTTTGTATTTTTTTATGCTAAATAAAATAATTTGAATTAAAAAAAAAACAAAAAAAACTAGATGTTGCAACGTTCTTACGTATCTACAGTGGTTTAAAAAAATTCAATCACCCCACAAATGATTACCAAAAATATGCACAAATATAACAAATGTAACATTTGGAATATTATAACACTTTTTTCCAAGCTTTAAAGAAAAGCAAAAAAGGCTAAATACCCCTAACTACACTTGCAAGCTATTTTAAAAAGAAACTCTTTGGAGATTTCCATGGAAATGACCATAGCAGAAGCTTTGAGCCTGGGTGGGAATCTAGAGAAGTCTTTGAGTGTTTTGACCACAGGTGACTTATTGTTGCGACTTTCTTAAATTTGGTAATTTTTGTAAGCATTTGGAAATCAAAGCTTAAACTCAATTACTGATACTAAGTGTCCTAACATTTTGCTTGGATTAAAAGTGGCGAACTAGGATGAAAATCTCAACATCTTCCTGGATCTACTTCAGTCTGCATATTATTTCATTTAATTACATTTAAAACGGATGAGCCTTTCATTTTTTACCAGAAAATAGCTGGCATTTAATTTTTTCTTCATACCGAATAAACTATTAAGTGTTTTTTGTTTCATTGTAATTGAAGTATTCTCTTGTGAAGTTTTCATCATATATTTTTCATTTTGATAAATTTACTCCTTTTAGATGCAGTTTATAACTTGACTGATATTAGGTATTTATCAATCTATAATTTGGAATGAATCCCCAAAGAAAAAAAACGAATAATATCCAAAAGAGCAGCCAAAATCAATAAAAAAGCAGCAGTTCAGCATTAGCCTACATGCCATATATTCTATAAAGAAGCCAAAGAACTTTAAAAAACATTTTTTTAAATTGTAATTAAAAACCAGTTTTTAATACAAGAAGTCTTTTTAAGAATCCAAAAGAGCAAAAAAAAAAAAACAATCGATATCAAAGTCGCCCATTTCAACTGTTTTAAAGGTGACAAAACAGATATAGGCAAAGGGCATTATGAAAAAATTAAGCTTCTAAGTTCAAAGTTATATTCAAAGTTTTTACCAGATAACTGACAAATTTTGTGATATGGTATTTGAAGTTGCATATGCAGTAATGCTCAATGAAGAAAACTACTAATTTTGATAATTATTTATGTTAAGAATGCATAACTAGTAGATACTTCAACTACTCGTATTATGCAAGGGTTCTGAAACGCCACAGTCATTTTGTTTCTACCAGATTTCTACTTCTCTTGATGAATAACGAAGAAGACCAGTTTCCAGCCAGTGACTTGTGAATTTTTGAATCATGAATAGGCTCGAATCTGTTGTAAATTTAAGCTGTGATTTGAGAAAGACTGATGAAAACATTAATGTTTGCGGTCAACATTGATCACGCCGGCGGCGCGCCGCCGACATCTTACCAGCGGCGCGCCACCGACATCTTACGGGCGGCACGGCGTACTGTTTTTGGCCCCGCCGCCACTAGTCTTCCCTCATCGGCGCGGCTCCGGGGTCTAATTATAACTGTACGCAGACAAGCTTTACACATACTACTACAAACAAGTTAGCTATATCATAGTTTCTTATCAATTTTGACTGTTCAGTCCAGTCAATTAATCGTAGTCTAGTGCTGGCCTTCTAACCCTTCTGCGTAAAGAGAATAAAAAATTTGAATTCGAATCTTACAATGTGCAATTTTTCTAGTTTTTATTTTCTTTTCTTAACTAGTAGAAAGGACCCTAAAGGTCCAGGGCATAGAGTCCCTATGGGCATAATATGGGCATAGAGTCCCTAGGGAGAACACATGGTTAATTAAAGTGGGTCAATGACCTCTTTTTCCAAGGTCGATTTATTTATTGTTGTTGTTGTTTTGGCCAAGTGCATGCTCGAGGCGAATGTTATGATCCAGAAATAGGAAACAGGATCACGTGTTTCCCTTTCATAAATCAATAATTCCCCTTAGAAACAACAAATTAATTCCCCTTTCTGGACAAATCAATCAACCATGACATCATCTGTCAGACATTAAAAAACTTCGCCACGGAAACAATTCTCCTGGTCGAACTCCAAAGATATTAATAAACCTCCCCGGAAACAATTCTCCAAGAAACTCCGGCGAATGTTTTGATCTTAGAGATGAAGAGATTAAAGCGGGAAAAGGTTTCTTAGTAATTTCAAATGTGACAGCGCAGGGATGCCAAAAACAAAGGGAACACGATGAAATTACGTTTAGAGATTATTTGAGCGAAACCGTTTTAGACATTTTAGGGAATTATTTCGGAGAAACGGTTAGAGACATTTTAAAAGATGATTTTAGTAGATGTTTTAGAATAGGATTTGAGGGTGAAACTCCGTGGTCGTTATAATACAGAAGTTCCATTTGAACAGTTTCGTGAGGTCCCCTACCCCAACCCCAAGGGGCTCCGCTCCCCCGACCCCAACCCAAAGGGCTCCGATCCCCCTACCCCAACCCCGAAGGAAGCCCCCGGTCCCCAAAGGGTTCCCGGGCTCCCAAAGGACCACCCGGCCCGCCCAGACCCCCAAAGGCCCTCCCCGGGCCTCCAAAGGCCCCAAAGCCCCCATTTTTTAATACTTTTTTAAGGCTTTATTATATAATTTCAGAGCAAGTTCCTTTCTTAATGTCCCTCCTAAACCCATTTTTACAAGTTGAAGCATCCTTCCTTTTCACCCACAACTTTACTTTACAGCTTTTTGGATACCTCAACACCAAGAAATACCTTTCAAAAGGCATTTCAGAGCAAGTTCCTTTCTTAATGTCCCTTCTAAACCCATTTTACAAGTTTGAAACATCCTTCCTTTTCACCCACAACTGTACTTTACAGCTTTTTGAATGCCTCAACACCAAGCAATACTTTTCAAAGGGCATTTCAGAGCAAGTTCCTTTCTTAATGTCACTCCTAAACCCATTTTACAAGTTGAAGCATCCATCCTTTTCACCCACAACTTTACTTTACAGCTTTTTGAATGCCCAACACCAAGCAATACTTTTCAAAAGGCAGTTACAGAACAATTTCTTTTCTTAGTGACCGTCCTAAACCCATTTTACATTGAAGTACCCATCCTTCTCACCCACAACTTAGTTATAGGTAAGAGTTTGAAGTTTTACCTTTTCGACTTAGCTTAGAGTTTTAGTTTGGTTTAGTTTTAGTTAAAAGTTTAGAATTTTTTAGCTTAGAGTCTTAGCTTAGAGTTTTTGTTAGAGTTCTAGTTTAGTTTAGTTTTAGTTAAGAGTTTTTAGCTTAGAGTCTTAGCTTAGAGTTTTATTCAGAGTTCTAGTTTAGTTTAGTTAAAGTTCAGAATTTAGAGTTTTAGCTAAGAGTCATAGATTAGAATTTTACTTAAAGTTGTAGTTTGGTTAAGTTTTAGTTAAGAGTTTCGAGTTTTAGCTTAGAGTCTTAGCTTAGAGTTTTTGTTAGAGTTCTATTTTATTTTAGTTTTATTTAAGAGTTTAGAGTTTTTAGCTTAGAGTCTTAGCTTAGAGTTTTTGTTGAAGTTCTAGTTTAGTTTAGTTAATAGTTTAGTTTTAGCTTAGAGTCTTAGCTTAGAGTTTTTGTTAGAGGTGAAGTTTAGTTTAGTAATAGTTAAGAGTTTAGAGTTTTAGCTTAGAGTCTTAGCTTAGAGTTTTTTTGTTAATCAATCAATCAATCAATCAAGTTATTAATACTAAAAAAAAAACACAATTACAAACTTAAAATTTATACATGCCCAAGAAGCTCAGCTTGTAAAGGGCCAACAAAACAAATAAGACACTATTATAAAGCACATAAAAAAAATGGATAAGAGACATTTATGAAAATAGGAGAATTGACAGGAAACTTCACAAATAACTGGAAAAATATATATAAACGAGGAAGAGATTGGAAATTAGGATTTAAAAAATATAAAAAAATCAGAGAAATATATTGAATGAAAAAAAAAGACATGTAACTGTGGATGGAATGCAAAAAAAAAGAAGAAAAAAGTGGGAAAATACTATACTGGAAATACCGAGTGAGAAAGTACCTTTGCAGAAAGAGATAGAGGGACGTCTGGAGGGATGGAGTTCCATAGTAAAATAGATTGATAAACAGGAGACCTCTGACCTGCTGTCGATGATCGCTTAGGTAAAATGAACCTGCGATAAGAGCTACGTAAAAAAGAAGAGTACCTACCTGAGCCTGACAGAAAGATAAACTGCTGCAAAGATGGTGGAAGTGTACCTAGAAAAGTAGAATGTGCTAAATAAAGGTAACTTTTACCCACAATACGATCCATAGGAGCTATTCCAGTATCATTATAAAGATCAGAGGAAGGGTAAAAACGAGGTAGAAGAAAAGTAGCCTTCACTGCCCTATTTTGGGCTCTTTGAAGAGAGCAGAGAAGAGATTTATTAGTACTACCCCAGACAGAACAGCAATAAGAAAGGTAAGGAAAAATAAAAGCATAATAAAGAGGAAGCATAACATCTGGGGGAAGAAATAAGTTAACTCTGTGTAACATTGAACATTGGCAGAGGACAAGGGAGCGGGTACGACTTATATGGGGTTTAAAAGGAAGAAAAAAGTCAAGATACACATCAAGAAATTTTACAATAGTAGCTTGCGGTATAATATCATTCCCATAAGTCAGGATGGTTGGTTCCCTTGCGTCTCTCATACGATAAGGGGTTCTAAAGTGTACAATGACACTTTTTTGGCTGTTGATAGTCATACCATTTGACCAGCACCAATCTTTTACTTTATCAAGAAGACCTTGAGCTAGGGAAATGGCAGATGGCAGGTCCACTGCAGCAATGAAAAAGTTACTGTCATCAGCAAAAAGAATAGGGTACACAAGGGGATGAAGACCATCAACAAGATCATTAATATTAAATTAAAAACAAAAGTGGTCCAAGCACAGAGCCCTGTGGGACACCTTTCATAATAGGCAAGGAAGAGGAAGAAGTACCATTAACCGAAACATACTGAGATCTCCCTGAGAGGTAAGACCTAAACCATTCAAGTGGGACTCCATGCACTCCAAATGAAGATAATTTAGACAAAAGAACAGAGTGAATGACCATATCAAATGCCTTAGAAAAGTTAAGAAATAGACCCAAAACACACAAGCCCTTGTCAAGGTTAACACGCACAAACTCTGTTGCATCTGAAAGTGCATGCAAGGTAGAAAAATTGGGACGAAATCCATACTGATGGTTAGTTATGAGAGAATTACCTGCAGTCGTATTATTACTAAATACAAATGAAGAGAGTCTACAATACACTAATTTTTCAACAACCTTAGAAATTACAGGAAGGAGAGAAATAGGTCTATAGTTTGAAATTAGAGATGAATCACCTTTTTTAAACAAAGGTACAACATTAGCAACCTTAAATAAATGAGGAAAAACACCAGAAGAAAGAGAGAGGTTAGTTATGTGTGAGATGGGGTTTGAAACAAACTGACAATTTTCTTAAGAACATTACAGCTCAAACCGAAACCATCAACTGAACGGCTACTTGAAAGCTGAGAAATAATGTTAGAAATTTTGGTATCACTGCATGGAAAAAGGAAAAATGACTTTTCTGCTAAGGGAAAACTACTTACTCTGCGGTAGGGTGGATTAGGAACTGAAGGAAGTGAGGTGAAATACGAATTGAAGGCGCTTGCTGAAAAATTATTGTCCACGAAAGATCCATCAGCTTTCCTGTAACGACAAGGGGGGACTGTTTGAGTTTCTTGCGGGAAAGAGCTTCATTAACTACAGTCCAAACCTTTCGCAAATTCCCCTTACACTCATCAATTCGACGCGAAAAATGTAGCTTTTTGGCTGCACGTACTGAAGAATTAAGCACATTTTTATAAAGTTTATACTTCAAAAGATCATCCTGTGTCTTACTTTTACATGCAGCCTTCAACAGAGACGCCTTCATATGTGTAGCATTGATCAGACCTCTAGACATCCATGGACATTTAGGTATGGAATTCCTTGGCCTCTTTTTAAGAGGAAAATGCTTATCCAACAGTGTTCCCATATGACAAAAAATAAATTCGTTGCACAATCAACATCATTAGCTTCAAGAACACTAGACCAATCATTACTCTGAAGACTATGTATTAAATTAGAAATTTCTTTATCTGTGGAAGTTCTAAAAGAAGGCTCACCCAGCTTATCCACAGCAATCTCAGTTTGAGGCACAAAAAGTGAAACACAAATAGGGAAGTGATCAGAAAGATCAGTGAAAACGAGACCAGAAGTAAACTTCAAATAAGAAGAATGAGAAATGAAAATATTGTCTATTAAAGTGGCAGAATTTCTAGTAGGGTCAACACGAGAAGGAAAAAAAATTGAAGGAAGTAGACCAGCAGAAGAAAGCACATCAAAAAGATGGTCACATTCATCACTTGATCCAATATTTAACATATTACAATTAAAATCTCCCAAAACACAAATACGTTTTTTAGAGAAAGACCCCACACAAGAAAGTTGATCAAGCAAATCACAGAACAAATGTGTTGGAAAAGGAGGGGCTTATAAAACAAACAAACAGTGTCACATGCAAACTGGCTTTTCAGATCAATAACAAGAGAATAAACTGTCCTACTATTTGACACTACTGATTTAAACAAGGATTCAAGGTCAGACCTTCTTCTAAACTCAATATCAGACTTTATAAATAAAGAAATACCTCCTGAGCACTTTGTTACCATTCTGGGGATATGGACAGCAACATAACCATGCATATCATAGGCTGTAAAATTTTCACCATCAGATAACCATGTTTCTGTTAAACCTATTACATCAAAAGGGCAAGAATTATCAGACAACAAATACGATTTCAGACTATCCCACTTATCTCTTATCCCACGCACATTCAAACAAAATACATTAAAGCTACTATTTAAAGACAGTGAGGGTATAATTTTATCACAGTAATCAATGGTAGTGTGATAACTACAGCTAGAATTAACCATAGATTCAAGGAGAGGGTCAAGCGTGTGTCTCTTGCTTAGCAGCCCTACTTGGTTGATCAAATATAACCGAAATAAGAATAGAAGAATTCAACAAAAAAGAGAAATCACCCATAATTATCACACACAATAAATATACACATAGAAATATAAGTGGGATGGCACAAATTATTCAAAGTATCGGGCCAAAGTATAATGTGACACCAGTTGCTATTACATTGCTGGACTGACAAAAAAATAATAGAAGTTAGGCTACATGAAGGTGAGAGGATCACAAAAACCATATAGAGATATCAGTAGAATGAAAGTAGAATCAAATTATTGGCCCAATTTATAATGTGGGACCATAAAATTATGTAAGCTGTAAGTATGCTGACATGAAAAAAAAAATAAATATAATAGTAGTGAGCCTACCTGAAGGTGATAGGATCACAGACAAATATAAAAGAATATCAATGGAATGACACATATTATTCCAAATATTATCCCAAAGTATGCTATGGATAGTAAGAAATTATGAGAGCTGCATATATACTGACATGACAAAAATATGATAGAATTCAGGGTACAAAAGGGTGATAGCATCAAAAAATAAGATAAAGAAATATCAATGAGATGGCATATATTATTCAAAATATTGACCAAAAATATAATATGGGACCAGTCAAAATTATGCAAGTTGCATGTGTGCTGACATCAGAAAAATAAGATAGAATTCAGGTTACAGGAAGGCGATAGGATCACCAACCCATATAAGGAAATAATAGTGGCATGGCCCATATTCATCAAAATATTGGCCCCAAGTATAATGTGGAACCAGTCAAGATTATATGAGCTGCAATTATGCTGAAATGACAAAAATATGAAAGAAATCAGCCTGCATAAAGGTGATAGGATCACAAACAAACATAAAAAAAATAAATAAATAACAGTGGGATAACATATATGATTCATAATATTTGCCCAAAATGCAATATAGGACCAGTGAAAATTATATGAGCTGCAAGTGTGCTGACATGACAAAAACATTATAGAAGCCAAGCTACATGATGGTGAAAGGATCATAAACAAACATAAAGAAAAATCAGTGGGAAGGCACATATTATTATAAGTATTAGCACAAACTATAATGTGTGACCAGTTGATATTATGGGGGTTACTAGTATAATGACACGACAAGAATATAATGTAAATCAGACAACATGAAGGTGACAGAATCACAAACAAACATAAACAAATATTAGTGGGAAGGGACATATCATCCAAACTATTGGCACAAAGTGTAATATGGTACCAGTCAAAACTATGTGAGGACAGTAAAGAATAATAGAGGAATATTTTAAGAACAGCAAGTAAATCTCTACAGAAACAATGCAATACATTATAACAAAATAAATCTAAATCCATCACTTTAATTTTTCTGCATTTGCAGCACATAAATCAATTTCATTCTGATCATTAAACTTAAACACTCTTCCAGATTGGGGTTTATACAGGATATCACCTTTACTGGACCAACCATCACGCAAGCCAAGCTTTGATTTGGCATATGAAAGTAGTTGGAATTGTGGTTTTGTAAGTGTCTAAATAAATAGTATCCCTGATCCTTTGAAATCCTTCTTTTGTCTGAGAAGTAGTTGATGAGCTCGTAAGTTTCAAAATTCTACAATTATTGGTCTAGGTTTTGCAGATTGTTTGCCAATTTTTTTGGTTGATACAACATAAGACTGAATAATTGGTATTCCAGGAAATTTCCCAGCACATAGTGACAGGAATTGACTTTCAGTGTTTTCAATGGAGGTCTCCTCTTTCACCCCAAAGACAATAATTTGGTTGCTGAAAGCCTGCTGTTCAAAACGGTAATTTAATCTTGCCAGGTTGGACTGGATAGGCTGGAAAGAGTTTTTAAGGTCTATCATGGATGACTCTAAATTAGCCAATGAAGATTCAACAGAAAATATGCGTCTGTTATAGCTTTCAAGAGTTTTATCCACTAGATTACTAAGATCTAGGTTGAGGCCAGCATACACCTCCTGCTTGATTGCATCCAGCTTATCTGAAGAGATAGTAACATTATGTTGCATGAATGTTTGTTCCTCTTTCATTTTAACCACTGCCTCATCTACATGGGAAGAGATCTTAGCCAATATAAGGTCATCAAGTAACCCTTTCACTGAAGATTTAAGGTTGTCAGGTTGTAGTGAATCTGCTAGCATTTTATGTTTGATTTTTATGCTATTTATGTGGTTAGTGAGCATGAGTAGTTGCTCTGAAACAGATTCTGATCCAGAGAATTGGATTGAGCTGTCAGACCTTAGTTCACGAGGTGGCTTGAGTTGACTTTTCATTTCTTATCTGAAGTAAACAACAAAACAGGAACAGAATAAGCAGTGGTATAAGACAGTTTGGGTATAAGGCAGGATATAGTCCACAATGAAGTAACAAATTTAAAATACCAAAGCAGGGGATTGTGAAACTTGAAGAATAGAAAGCAAACAGCAAAAAACATCAAGCATCAACAGTAGCAGTGGCATAAACCCAAGGATTGGTTACTGTAGTCAAATTACAAGTTAAAATTGGTATAGGTCTCACCTGATGAGTCCCCTCTTACACCCCAGGGTTTGGGGGCTGCTATTTGTGCCTGCCTTTACCCACTGGTAGGCAGGCAGAACCAGTACTTCAGGACGCTTAAAGTGTTGCTGGTTATGCCAGAAAACCTCAAATTCTGATCTGATCTGATACCCACGTCTTTTCAATTTTCAAATTTTTTCGCAAAAAAAAAAAAAAAAAAAAAATTACCTTTGCGTTTCAGTTAGAGTTGTAGTTTAGTTTTAGTTAAGAGTTTGGTGTTTTACCTTAGAGTCTTAGCTTAGAGTTTTAGTTAGAGTTGTAGTTTAGTTTATTTTTTGTTAAGAGTTTAGATTTTTAGCTTAGAGACTTAGCTTAGAGTTTTGTTCAAGTTCTAGTTTAGTTTAGTTTTAGTTAAGACTTTAGAGTCTTAGCTTAGAGTTTTTGTTAGAGTTGTATTCTAGTTTAGTAATATTTAAGAGTTTTAGCTTATAGTCTTATCTTAGAGTTTGTCTTTAGTTTAGTTTTAGTAAGAATTTATAGTTTTTTAGCTTAGAGTCTCAGATTAGAGTTTTAGTTAGAGTTCTAGTTTATTTTAGTTTTATTTAAGAGTTTAGAATTTTAGCTTAGAGTCTTAGCTTAGAGTTTTTGTTAGAGTTCTAGTTTATTTTGGTTTTGAGTTCTAGTTTCGTTTACATATATTTAAGATTTTGGAGTTTTACCTTAGAGACTTAGCTTAGAGTTTTAGTTTAGTTTAGTTTTAGTTAAGAGTTTAGAGTTTTTAGCTCAGAGTCTTAGCTTAGAGTTTTTGTTAGAGTTCTAGTTTAGTTTAGTTTTAGTTAAGAGTTTGGTGTTTTAACTTATTATATTAGCTTATAGTTTTAGTTAGAGTTTTAGTTTATTTTAGTTTTAGTTAAGAGTTTAGATTTTTTTAACTTATAGTCTTAGACTAGAGTTATTTTTAGAGTTCTAGTTTAGTTTAGTTTCAGTTAAGAGTTTAAATTTTTATATTAGAGTCTTAGCTTAGAGTTTTTGTTAGAGTTCTAGTTTAGTTTTGTTTTAGTTAAGAGTTAGAGTTTTTAGCTTAGAGTCTTAGCATAGTTTTTGTCGAAGGTCTAGTTTAGTTTAGTAATAGTTAAGAGTTTAGAGTTTTAGCTTAGAGTCTTAGCTTAGAGTTTTTGTTAAAGTTGAAGTTTAGTTTAGTAATAGTTAAGAGTTTAGAGTTTGAGCTTAGAGTCTTATCTTAGAGTTTTTGTTAAAGTTGAATTTTAGTTTAGTAATAGTTAAGATTTTTATCTTAGAGTCTTAGCTCAGAGTTTTAGTTTAGTTTTAGTTAAGAGTTTAGAGTTTCTTAGCTTAGAGACTTAGCTTAGAGTTTTTGTTAGAGTTCTAGTTAAGTTTAGTTTTAGTTAAGAGTTTAGAGTTTTACCATAGAGTCTTAGCCTAGAGTTTTAGTTAGAGTTGAAGTTTAGTTACAATTAAGGATTTTGAGTTGTAGCTTAGAGTAAAAGCTTATAGTTTTACTTAAAGTTTTAGTTTTTTTAATTTTTATTTAAGAGTTTAGATTCTTAGATTAGATTCTTACATTAGAATTTTTGTCAGAGTTCTAGTTTAGTTTAGTTTTAGTTAAGAGTTTAGAGTTTTATCTTAGAGTCGTATCTTAGAGTTTTAGTTAGAGTTCTAGTTTAGTTTAGTTATAGTTAAGAATTTCGAGTTTTAGCTTAGAGTCATAGCTTAGAGTTTTAGTAAAAGTTATAGTTTAGTAAAGTTATAGTTAAGAGTTTAGAGTTTTAGTTAGAGTTCTAGTTCAGTTTAGTTTTAGTTAAGAGTTTAGAGTTTTAGCTTAGAGTCTTAGCTTATAGTTTGTGTTAGAGTTATAGTTTAGTTTAGTTATATTTAAGACTTTCGAGTTTTTAGCTTAGTGGCTTAGCTTAGAGTTTTTGTTAGAGTTCTAGTTGAGTTTACTTCTAGTTAATAGTTTAGAGTTTTAGCTTATAGTCTTAGCTTATAGTTTTTTCTAGATTTCTATTTTATTTTACATATAGTTAAGAGTTTGGAGTTTTACCTTAGAGACCTAGCTTAGAGTTTTAGTTTAGTTTATTTTTAGTTAAGAGTTTAGAGTTTTTTTGTTAGAGTTCTAGTTTAGTTTAGTTTTAGTTAATAGTTTGGTGTTTTACCTTAGAGTCTTAGCTTAGAGTTTTAGTTAGAGTTATAGTTTATTTTAGTTTTAGTTAAGAGTTTAGAGTTTTTTAAATTAGAGTCTTAGCCTAGAGTTATTTTTAGAGTTCTAGTTTATTTTAGTTTTAGTTAAGAGTTTAGAGTTTTTTAGCTTAGAGTCTTAGCTTAGAGTTTTTGTTAGAGTTCTAGTTTAGTTTAGTTTTAGTTAAGAGTTAGAGTTTTTAGCTTAGAGTCTTAGCATAGTTTTTGTCGAAGTTCTAGTTTAGTTTAGTAATAGTTAAGAGTTTAGAGTTTTAGCTTAGAGTCTTAGCTTAGAGTTTTTGTTAAAGTTGAAGTTTAGTTTAGTAATAGTTAAGAGTTTAGAGTTTTAGCTTAGAGTCTTAGCTTAGAGTTTTTGTTAGAGTTGAAGTTTAGTTTAGTAATAGTTAAGAGTTTAGAGTTTTAGCTTAGAGTCTTAGCTTAGAGTTTTAGTTTAGTTTTAGTTAAGAGTTTAGAGTTTCTTAGCTTAGAGACTTAGCTTAGAGTTTTTGTTAGAGTTCTAGTTAAGTTTAGTTTTAGTTAAGAGTTTAGAGTTTTACCATAGAGTCTTACCATAGAGTTTTAGTTAGAGTTTTAGTTTAGTTTAGTTACAGTTAAGGGTTTAGAGTCTTAGCTTAGATTCATAGCTTATAGTTTTACTTAAATTTGTAGTTTAGTTATGTTTTAGTTAAGAGTTTAGATTATTAGATTAGAGTCTTAACATAGAGTTTTTGTCAGAGTTCTAGTTTAGTTTAGTTTTAGTTAAGAGTTTAGAGTTTTATCTTAGAGTTTTAGCTTAGAGTTTTAGTTATAGTTCTAGTTTAGTTTAGTTATAGTTAAGAATTTCGAGTTTTAGCTTAGAGTCATAGCTTAGAGTTTTAGTAAAAGTTATAGTTTAGTAAAGTTATAGTTAAGAGTTTAGAGTTTTTGCTAGAGTTCTACTTTAGTTTAGTTTTAGTTAAGAGTTTAGAGTCTTAGCTTAGAATTTTAGTAAGAGTTCTAGTTTAGTTTAGTTTTTGTTAAGAGTTTAGAATATTTAGCTTAGAGTTTTTGTTGAAGTTCTTGTTTAGTTTATTTTTAGTTAAGACTTTAGAGTCTTAGCTTAGAGTTTTTGTTAGAGTTGAAGTTTAGTTTAGTAATAGTTAAGAGTTTAGAGTTTTAGCTTAGAGTCTTAGCTTAGAGTTTTTGTTTAGTTTAGTTTTAGTTAAGAGTTTAGAGTTTTTTAGCTTAGAGTCTTAGCTTAGAGTATTAGTTAGAGTTCTAGTTTAGCTTAGTTTTATTTAAGAGTTTAGAGTTTTAGCTTAGATCCTTATCTTAGAGTTTTTGTTAGAGTTCTAGTTTATTTTGGTTTTGAGTTCTAGTTTAGTTTACATATAGTTAAGAGTTTGGAGTTTTACCTTAGAGACTTAGCTTAGAGTTTTAGTTTAGTTTAGTTTTAGTTAAGAGTTTAGAGTTTTTAGCTCAGAGTCTTAGCTTAGAGTTTTTGTTAGAGGTCTAGTTTATTTTAGTTTTAGTTAAGAGTTTGTTGTTTTACCCTATTATCTTAGCTTAGAGTTTTAGTTAGATTTCTAGTTTATTTTAGTTTTAGTTAAGAGTTTAGAGTTTTTTAAATTAGAGTCTTAGCCTAAAGTTATTTTTATATTTCTAGTTTATTTTAGTTTTAGTTAAGAGTTTAAATTTTTAGCTTAGAGTCTTAGCTTAGAGTTTTTGTTATTGTTCTAGTTTAGTTTTGTTTTAGTTAAGAGTTATAGTTTTTAGCTTAGAGTCTTAGCATAGTTTTTGTCGAAGTTCTAGTTTAGTTTAGTAATAGTTAAGAGTTTATAGTTTTAGCTTAGAGTCTTAGCTTAGAGTTTTTGTTAAAGTTGAAGTTTAGTTTAGTAATAGTTAAGAGTTTAGAGTTTTACCTTAGAGTCTTAGCTTAGAGTTTTTTTTAAAGTTGAATTTTAGTTTAGTAATAGTTTAGAGTTTTAGCTTAGAGTCTTAGCTTAGAGTTTTAGTTTAGTTTTAGTTAATAGTTTAGAGTTTATTAGCTTAGAGACTTAGCTTAGAGTTTTTGTTAGAGTTCTAGTTAAGTTTAGTTTTAGTTAAGAGTTTAGAGTTTTAACATAGAGTCTTAGCATAGAGTTTTAGCTAAAGTTGAGGTTTAGTTACAGTTATGGTTTAAGAGTTTTAGCTTAGAGTCATAGCTTATAGTTTTACTTAAATTTTTAGTTTAGTTAAGTTTTAGTTAAGAGTTTAGAGTTTTATATTAGAGTCTCACCTTAGAGTTTTTGTCAGAGTTCTAGTTTAGTTTAGTTTTAGTTAAGAGTTTAGAGTTTTATCTTAGAGTCGTAGCTTAGAGTTTTAGTTAGAGTTCTAGTTTAGTTTAGTTATAGTTAAGAATTTAGAGTTTTATCTTAGAGTCATAGCTTAGAGTTTTAGTAAAAGTTATAGTTTAGTAAAGTTATAGTTAAGAGTTTAGAGTTTTAGTTAGAGTTCTAGTTCAGTTTAGTTTTAGTTAAGAGTTTAGAGTTTTAGCTTAGAGTCTTAACTTATAGTTTGTGTTAGAGTTCTAGTTTAGTTTAGTTATAGTTTAGAGTCTCGAGTTTTTAGATTAGAGTCTTAGCTTATAGTTTTTGTTAGAGTTCTAGTTTAGTTTACTTCTAGTTAAGAGTTTAGAGTTTTAGCTTAGAGTCTTAGCTTATAGTTTGTGTTAGAGTTCTAGTTTAGTTTACATATAGTTAAGAGTTTGGAGTTTTACCTTAGAGACTTAGCTTAGAGTTTTAGTTTAGTTTAGTTTTATTTAAGAGTTTAGAGTTTTTAGCTCAGAGTCTTAGCTTAGAGTTTTTGTTAGAGTTCTAGTTTAGTTTAGTTTTAGTTAAGAGTTTGGTGTTATACCCTAGTGTCTTAGCTTATAGTTTTAGTTAGAGTTCTAGTTTATTTTAGTTTTAGTTAAGAGTTTAGAGTTTTTCAACTTAGAGTCTTAGCTTAGAGTTTTTGTTAGAGTTCTAGTTTATTTTAGTTTTAGTTTAAAGTTTAGAGTTTTTTAGCTTAGAGTCTTAGCTTAGAGTTTTTGTTAGAGTTCTAGTTTAGTTTAGTTTTAGTTAAGAGTTAGAGTTTTTAGCTTAGAGTCTTAGCATAGTTTTTGTCTAAGTTCTAGTTTAGTATAGTAATAGTTAAGAGTTTAGAGTTTTAGCTTAGAGTCTTAGCTTAGAGTTTTTGTTAAAGTTGAATTTTAGTTTATTAATATTTAAGAGTTTATAGTTTTATCTTAGAGTCTTATCTTAGACTTTTTGTTAAGGTTGAAGTTTAGTTTAGTAATAGTTAATAGATTAGAATTTTAGCTTAGAGTCTTAGCTTAGAGTTTTAGTTTAGTTTTAGTTAAGAGTTTATAGTTTCTTAGCTTAGAGACTTATCTTAGATTTTTTGTTAGAGTTCTAGTTAAGTTTAGTTTTAGTTAAGAGTTTAGAGTTTTACCATAGAGTCTTAGCTTAGAGTTCTAGTTAGATTTGAAGTTTAGTTACAGTTAATAATTTTGAGTTTTAGCTTAGAGTCATAGATTAGATTTTTTCTTAAAGTTGTAGTTTAGTTAAGTTTTAGTTAAGAGTTTCGAGTTTTAGCTTAGAGTCTTACATTAGAGTTTTTGTCAGAGTTCTAGTTTAGTTTAGTTTTAGTTAAGAGTTTAGAGTTTTATCTTAGAGTTTTATCTTAGAGTTTTAGTTAGAGTTCTAGTTTAGTTTAGTTATAGTTAAGAATTTAGAGTTTTAGCTTAGAGTCATAGCTTAGAGTTTTAGTAAAAGTTATAGTTTAGTAAAGTTATAGTTAAGAGTTTAGAGTTTTAGTTAGAGTTCTAGTTCAGTTTAGTTTTAGTTAAGAGTTTAGAGTTTTAGCTTAGAGTCTTAACTTATAGTTTGTGTTAGAGTTCTAGTTTAGTTTAGTTATAGTTAAGAGTCTCGAGTTTTTAGCATAGAGTATTAGCTTAGAGTTTTTGTTGGAGTTCTAGTTTAGTTTACTTCTAGTTAAGAGTTTAGATTTTTAGCTTAGAGTCTTAGCTTATAGTTTTTGTTAGAGTTCTAGTTTAGTTTAGTAATAATTAAGAGTTTGGTGTTTGAGCTAAGAGTCTTAGCTTATTATCTGTTCTTGTTTTCTAGTTTAGTTTAGTTATAGCGATGAGTTTAGTGTTTTACCTTATCCCCTTAGCTTCTAGTTTCATTGTGTTTTTGTTATAGAAATGGGCTTAGAGTTTTTATCTTATGGTCTTAGATTACAGTTTTTATTATAGTTCTAGTTTAGTTTAGTTTTAGTTAAGATTTTAGAGTTTTTAGCTTAGAGTCTTAGTTTAGAGTTTTTTTTTGAAGTTCTATTTTAGTTTAGAGTTTTAGCTTAGACTTAGAGTTTTAATTAGAGTTCTAGTTTAGTTTAGTTTTAGTTAAGAGTTTAGAGTTTTACCTTAGAGTAATAGCTTAGAGTTTTAGGTGGAGTTCTAGTTTGGTTTAGTTTTAGTTAAGAGTTTATACTTTTATCTTAGAGTTCTTGTTAGAGGCCTAGTTAAGTTTAGTTATAGTTAACCGTTCAGAATTTTAACTTCGAGAATTAGCTTAGAATTTTAGTTTATTTTAGTTTTAGTTAAGAGTTTAGAGTTTTATATTAGAGTCTCAGCTTAGAGTTTTTGTTAGAGTTCTAGTTTAGTTTAGTTTTAGTTAAGAGTTTAGTGTTTTTAGCTTAGAGTCTTAGTTTAGAGTTTTTGTTGAAGTTCTAGTTTAGTTTAGTTTTAGTTTAGAGCTTGAGCTTAGACTTAGAGTTTCAATTAGAGTTCTAGTTTAGTTTAGTTTTGTTTAAGATTTTAGAGTTTTTAGCTTAGAGTCTTAGCTTAGTTTTATTTAGAGTTCTAGTTTAATTTAGTTTTAGTTAAGAGTTTAGAGTTTTACCATAGAGTCTTAGCTTAGAGTTTTAGTTAGAGTTAAAGTTTAGTTTAGTTACAGTTAAGAATTTCGAGTTTTAGCTTAGAGTCATAGCTTAGAGTTTTAGTAAAAGTTATATTTTATCAATTTTTGAGTTTAGACTAGAGAGTTTTACCGTTCATTTTTAGCTAAGAGTATTAGTTATATTTATGGTTCAGTTTATATTCTATCAGGTTTTTATATCCTTACCGTTGAGTCTTATCTTATAGTTTGTGCTAGATCCCGATTTTATTTAAGTAATAGTTAAGTTCCTATTTCTGATCTTAGTGTCTTAGCTTAGAGTTTCTGTTAGAGTTCTCGTTTAGTTTAGTTATAGTTAAGAGTTTAGTGTTTTATCTTAGAGTCTTAGCTTATAGTTTGTGTTAGAGTTCTAGTTTAGTTTAATAATATTTAATAGTTTAGAGTTTTATATTAGAGTCTTATATTAGAGTTTTTGTTAGAGTTATAGTTTAGTTTAGTTATAGTTAAGAGTTTGGTGTTTTACATTAGAGACTTATCTTAGAGTTTTAGTTTAGTTTTGTTTTAGTTAAGAGTTTAGAGTTTTAGCTTAGAGTCTTATCTTACAGTTTTTATTAGAGTTCTAGTTTAGTTTAGTTTTAGTTAAGAGTTTAGAGTTTTTAGCTTAGAGTCTTAGTTTAAGAGTCTTAGTCTGAGTTTTTTGTTGAAGTTCTAGTTTAATTTAGAGTTTTAGCTTAGACTTAGAGTTTTAATTGGAGTTCTAGTTTAGTTTAGTTTTAGTTAAGAGTTTAGAGTCTTAGCTTAGAGTCTTAGCTTAGAGTTTTTGTTAGAGTTCTACTTTAGTTTAGCTTTAGTTAAGAGTTTAGAGTTTTAGCTTAGAGTCTTAGCTTAGAGTTTTTGTTAGAGTTCTAGTTTAGTTTAGTTATAGTTAAGAGTTTGGAGTTTTACCTTAGAGACTCAGCTTAGAGTTTTAGTTTATTATAGTTTTACTTAAGAGTTTAGAGTTTTAGATTAGAGCCTCAGCTTAAAGTTCTTATTAGAGTTCTAGTTTAGTGTAGTTCTAGTTAACAGTTTAGTGTTTTTAGCCTAGAGTCTTCGTTTAGAGTTTTCGTTGAAGTTCTAGTTTAGTTTATGTTTTGTTAAGAATTTAGAGTTTTTAGCTTAGACTCTTAGCTTAGTTTAATTTATAGTTATATTTTAATTTAGTTTTAGTTATGAGTTTAGAGTTTTAACATAGAGTCTTAGCTTAGAGATTTAGTTAGAGTTAAAGTTTAGTTTAGTTACAGTTAAGAATTTAGATTTTTAGCTTAGAGTCATAGCTTAGAGTTTTACTTAAAGTTGTAATTTAGTTAAGTTTTAGTTAAGAGTTTCGAGTTTTAGCTTAGAGTCTTACCTTAGAGTTTTTGTCAGAGTTTGCGTTTAGTTTAGTTATAGTTTATAGTTTAGTATTTTATCTTACATTTTTGGCAAAGATTTTTTTCGAGAGTTCTAGTTTAGTTCAGATATAGTTATTATTTTATAGTTGTTTAGCTTATATTCTTAGCTTAGAGTTTTTTTTGTATCTCTAGTTTAGTTTATTTATTTTCAATATCGACGAGTTTTAGATTATAGACTTGGCTTAGAGTTTTTTTTGAAGTTCCATTTTAGTTTTTTTTTATTTAAGATTTTATATTTTTTGATTATAGTCGTAGATTAGAGTTTTTTTTAGACTTGAATTTTAGTTTAGTAGTAGCTAATAGTTTATAGTTTTGGCTTATAGTCTTAGCTTAGAGTTCTTTTTATATTTTTAGTATAGTTTAGTTTTAGTTAATAGTTTTGAGTTTTACCTTAGAGAACTAGATTTGAGTTATTGTTTAGTTTATTTGTTTTTAAGACTTTAGATTTTTTTAGCTTAGAGTCTTAGCGTAGAGTTTTTGTTAGATTTCTAGTTTAGTTTAGTTTTAGTTAAGATTGTGGTGTTTTACCTTACAGTCTTAGCTTAGAGTTTTAGTTAGAGTTCTAGTTTAGTTTAGTTTTAGTTAAGAGTTTAGAATTTTAGCTTAGAGTGTTAGCTTAGAGTTTTTGTTAGAGTTCTAGTTTAGTTTGGTTTTAGTTAAGAGTTTAGAGTTTTTAGCTTAGAGTCTTAGCATAGTTTTTGTCGAAGTTCTAGTTTAGTTTTGTAATAGTTAAGAGTTTAGAGTTTTAGCTTAGAGTCTTAGCTTAGAGTTTTTGTTACAGTTGAAGTTTAGTATAGTAATAGTTAAGAGTTTAGAGTTTTAGCTTAGAGTCTTAGCTTAGAGTTTTTGTTAGAGTTATAGCTTATTTTAGTTATATTTAATAGTTTAGAGTTTTTAGCTTAGATTATTAGATTAGAGTTTTTGTTAGAGTTCTAGTTTAGTTTAGTTTTAGTTAAGAGTTTATAGTTTTTAGATTATATTATTAGATTATAGTTTTAGTTATATTTCTAGTTTAGTTTATTTTTAGTTAAGATTTTATAGTTTTACCAGAGAGTCTTAGCTTAGAGTTTTAGTTAGAGTTGAAGTTTAGTTACAGTTAAGAATTTAGAGTTTTAGCTTAGAGTCATAGCTTAGAGTTTTACTTAAAGTTGTAATTTAGTTAAGTTTTAGTTAAGAGTTTAGAGTTTTTAGCTTAGAGTCTTAGCTTAGAGTTTTTGTTAGAGTTCTAGTTTAGTTTAGTTTTAGTTAAGAGTTTAGAGTTTTATCTTAGAGTCTTAGCTTAGAGTTTTAGTTAAAGTTATAGTTTAGTAAATTTATAGTTAAGAGTTTAGAGTTTTACCTTAGAGTCATAGATTAGGGTTTTTTTTAGAGTTCTAGTTCAGTTTAGTTTTAGTTAAGAGTTTATAGTTTTAGATTAGATTCTTAGCTTATAGTTTGTGTTAGAGATATAGTTTATTATAGTTATAGTTAATATTATCGATTTTTTAGATTAGATTATTATAATAGAGTTTATGTTATTGTTCTAGTTAAGTTTACTTACAGTTAAGATTTTAGAGTTTTAGCTTAGTGTCTTAGCTTATAGTTTGTGTTAGAGTTCTAGTTTAGTTTACTAATAGTTAAGAGTTTAGAGTTTTAGCTTAGAGTCTTAGCTTATAGTTTTTGTTAGAGGTCTAGTTTAGTTATAGTTAAGATTTTGGTGTTTTACCTTAGAGACTTAGCTTAGAGTTTTAGTTTAGTTTAGTTTTAGTCAAGAGTTTAGAGTTTTAGCTTAGAGTCTTATCTTAGAGTTCTTATTAGATTTCTAGTTTAGTTTAGTTTTAGTTAAGAGCTTAGAGTTTTTAGCTTAGAGTCTTAGTTTAGAGTTTTTTGTTGAAGTTCTAGTATAGTTTAGAGTTTTATCTTAGGATTAGAGCTTTAATTAGAGTTCTAGTTTAGTTTAGTTTTAGTTAAGAGTTTAAAATTTTAGCTTAGAGTCTTAGCTTAGAATTTTTGTTAGAGTTCTAGTTTAGTTTAGTTTTAGTTAAGAGTTTAGAGTTTTATCTTAGATGATTATCTTAGAGTTTTTTTTAGAGTTCTAATTTAGTTTAGTTATAGTTAAGTGTTTTGTATTTCACCTTATAGACTTAGCTTAGAGTTTTAGTTTAGTTCATTTTCACATAATAGTTTAGAATTTTAGATTATAGTCTTTGCTTAGAGTTCTTGTTAGAGTTCTAGTATAGTTTAGTTTTAGTTATGAGTTTAGTGTTTTTAGCTTAGAGTCTTAGTTTAGAGTTTTTGTTGAAGTTCTAGTTTAGTTTAGTTTTAATTTAGAGCTTTAGCTTAGACTTAGAGTTTCAATTAGAGTTCTAGTTTAGTTTTAGTTAAGAGTTTAGAGTTTTTAGCTTAGAGTCTTAGCTTAGTTTTATTTAGAGTTCTAGTTTAATTTAGTTTTAGTTGTGAGTTTAGAGTTTTACCATAGAGTCTTAGCTTAGAGATTTAGTTAGAGTTAAAGTTTAGTTTAGTTACAGTTAAGAATTTAGATTTTTAGCTTAGAGTCATAGCTTAGAGTTTTACTTAAAGTTATAGTTTGGTTAAGTTAAGAGTTTCGAGTTTTATCTGAGTCTTAGCTTAGAGTTTTATTAGAGTTCTAGTTTAGTTTAGTTTTAGTTAAGAGTTTAGAGTATTACCTTAGAGTCTTAGCTTAGAGTTTTTGTTAGAGTTCTAGTTTAGTTTGATTTTAGTTAGGAATTTGATTTTTTACCTTTGAGTATCAGTTATAGTTATAATTTAGTCTAATTTTAGTTAATAGTGTATTGTTTTACCTTATAGTCTTATCTTAGAGTTTTAGTAAGAGTTATAGTTTAGTTTAGTTAATAGTTTATAATTTTAGCTTAGAGTCTTAGCTTAGAGTTTTTGTTGAAGTTTTAGTTTAGTCTAGTTTTAGTTAATAGTTTAGAGTCTTAGTTTGGAGTTTTTGTTAAACTTGATGTTTAGTTTAGTAATAGTTAATAGTTTATAGTTTTATCTAAGAGTCTTATCCTAGAGTTTTTGTTAGAGTTCTAGTTTAGTTTAGATATAGTTAAGCGTTTGGAGTTTTACCTTTGAGACATAGCTTAGAGTTTTAGTTTAGTTTAGTTTTAGTTAAGAGTTTAGAGTTTTTTAGCTTAGAGTCTTAGCTTATAGTTTTTGTTATAGTTGTAGTTTAGTTTATTTTTAGTTAAGAGTTTGGTGTTTTACCTTAGAGTCATAGCTTAGAGTTTTAGTTAGAGTTCTAGTTTAGTTTAGTTTTAGTTAAGAGTTTAGAATTTTTGCTTAGAGTCTTAGCATAGAGTTTTTGTCAGAGTTCTAGTTTAGTTTAGTTTTAGTTAAGAGTTTAGAGTTTTTAGCTTAGAGTCTTAGCTTAGAGTTTTTGTTGAAGCTCTAGTTTAGTTTAGTTTTAATTAAGAGTTCATAGTTTTAGCTTATAGTCCTAGCTTAGAGATTTTGTTAGAGTTTTAGTTTAATTTAATTTTAGTTAAGAGTTTAGAGTTTTCCCTTATAGTCTTAACTTAGACTTATAGTTAAGTTGAAGTTTAGTTTAGTTGTAGTTAAGAATTTAGAGTTCTTAGCTTAGAGTCGTAGTTTTTGTTAGAGTTCTAGTTTAGTTTAGTTAAGAGTTTAGAGTTTTATCATAGAATCATAGCTTAGAGTTTTTGTTGAAGTTGAAGTTTAGTTTAGTCATAGTTAAGAATTTAGAGTTTTTAGCTTAGTCTTAGCTTAGAGTTTTACTTAGAGTTCTAGTTTAGTTTAGTTTTAGTTAAGAGTTTAGAGTTTTATCATATAATCTTAGCTTATAGTTTTTTTTGAAGTTCTAGTTTAGTTTATTTAAGAGTTTATAGTTCTACCTTAGAGTCTTAGCTTAGAGTTTTAATTAGAGTTGAAGTTTCGTTTAGTTATAGTTAAGGGTTTAGAGTTTTAACTTGGAGTCTTAGCTTCAAGTTTTAGTTAGAGTTTTAGCTTAGTTTAGTTTTAGTTAAGAGCTTAGAGTTTTACCTTAAAGTCTTACCATAGAGTTTTATTTATAGTTCTAGTTTAGTTTAGTTCTAGTTAATAGTTTTTAGTTTTACCTTAAAGTCTTAGATTAGAGTTTTAGTTAGGGTTGAAGTTTCGTGTAGTTTACTTATAGTTAAGAGTTTATAGTTTTAGCGTAGAGTCTTAGCTTAGAGTTTTAGTTAGAGTTACTGTTTAGTTTAGTTTTAGTTAAGAGTTATAGCTTAGAGGTTTAGCCTAGAATCTTAGCTTAGAGATTTAGTTAGAGTTAAAGTTTAGTCTAAACTAGCATAACCACAAAATTACACAATATTGCATATAAATACCAAAACCATAGGTTAGGTTAGGTTAGGTTAGAGGTTTGGTTTCTCCACTTTTAATTTTGGTTAGATTTGGTTATCTTATCATGAGCGCGCATTATAAGCTAACCTAATCTAACTGGTACAAATTCGACATGGGGGGATTTTCCGAAGAGTATGGTTAGGTTAGGTTAGGCTAGATCAGGTTAGGTTAAGTTAGGTTAGGTTAGCCTACGTACGCGCGCGTACGTAAGCTAACCTAACCTAACTTAACCTAGCCTAACTTGACTGAACCAGAACTCTAACTAAAACTATAAGCTATGACTATAATGTAAAACTCTAAAATCTTAACTATAAATTTACTAAACTATAACTCTAACTAAAACTATAAGCTATGACTCTAAGATAAAACTCAAAATTCTTAACTATAAATAAACTAAGCTAGAAATCTAACTAAAACTCTAAGCTAAGACTCTAAGGTAAAACTCTAAACTCTTAACTAAAAATAAACTAAACTAGAACTCTAACAAAAACTCTAAGGTAAGACTCTAAGCTAAAACTCTAAACTCTTAGCTAAAACTTAACTAAACTACAACTTTAACTAAAACTTTAAGCTATGACTCTAAGCTAAAACTCTAAATTCTTAAATGTAACTAAACTAAACTTCAACTCTAACTAAAACTCTAAGCTAAGACTCTAAGGTAAAACTCTAAACTCTTAACTAAAACTAAACTAGAACTCTAACTAAAACTCTAAGGTAATACTCTAAGCTTAAAACTCAAAACTCTTAACTATAACTCAACTAAACTTCGACTCTAACTAAAGCTCTTAACTAATACTCTAAGCTAAAACTAAACTATCAACTATTACTAAACTAAACTTCAACTTTAAAAAAAAATCTAAGCTAAGACTCTAATATAAAACTCTAAAATATTAACTATTACTAAACTAAACTAGAACTTCGAAAAAAACTATTCTAATACTATAAGCTAAAAACTATAAACTCTTAACTAAAACTAAACTAAACTAGAACTCTAACAAAAACTCTAAGCTAATACTCTAAGATAAAATTCTAAACTCTTAACTAAAACTAAACTAAACTAGAACTCTAACTAAAAGTCTAAGCTAAGACTCTAAGGTAAAACACCAAACTCTTAACTAAAACTAAACTAAACTAGAACTCTAACAAAAACTCTAAGCTAAGACTCTAAGCTAAAAAAACTCTAAACTCTTAACTAAAACTAAACTAAAGTAAAACTCTAAGCTAAGTCTCTAAGGTAAAACTCAAAACTCTTAACTATATCTAAACTAAACTAGAACTCTAACAAAAGTCTAAGCTAAGACTCTAAGCTAAAACTCTAAACTCTTAACTATTACTAAACTAAACTTCAACTCTAACAAAAACTCTAAGCTAAGACTTTAAACTATTAACTAAACTAAACTAGAACTTCAACAAAAACTCTAAGCTAAGACTCTAAGCTAAAAACTCTAAACTCTTAACTAAAACTAAAATAAACTAGAACTCTAACAAAAACTCTAAGCTAAGACTCTAATTTGATGTTTTACCTTTGAGTTTCAGTTAGATTTCTAGTTTAGTTTACTTTTAGTTAAGAGTTTAGTGTTTTACCTTAGAGTGTTAGCTTAGAGTTTTAGTTAG
This sequence comes from Artemia sp. Qi Xiang Cuo, assembly GCF_049724085.1. NCBI lineage: Eukaryota > Metazoa > Arthropoda > Branchiopoda > Anostraca > Artemiidae > Artemia > Artemia sp. Qi Xiang Cuo. The sequence continues at coordinate 76,676,320 of NC_142801.1, read as the reverse complement.
AGTTCTAGTTTAGTTTAGTTTTAGTTAAGATATAAGAGTTTTAGCTTTGAGTTTTTGTTAGAGTTGTAGTTTAGTTTATTTATAGTTGAGATTTTGGAGTTATAGCTTTGAGACTTAGCTTAGAGTTTTTGTCTAGTTTAGTTTTTAGTTAAGAGTTGAGAGTTTTTTAGATTAGAGTCTTAGCTTGGAGTATTTGTTGAAGTTCTATTTTATTTTAGTTTTAGTTTAGAGCTTTAGCTTAGACTTAGAGTTTCAGTTATTCTAAACTTTTAACTAAAACTAAACTAAACTAGAACTCTAACTAAAAGTCTAAGCTAAGACTCTAAGGTAAAACACCAAACTCTTAACTAAAACTAAACTAAACTAGAACTCTAACAAAAACTCTAAGCTAAGACTCTAAGCTAAAAAAACTCTAAACTCTTAACTAAAACTAAACTAAAATATAAATATAATATAAGTATCTAAGTTAAAACAACAATCTCTTAACTATAACTAAAATAAACTAGAACTCTAACAAAAATTCTAAGCAATGGCTCCAATATAAAACTATAAACTATTAACTATTACTAAGCTAAAATTCAACTTTAAAAAAAACTCTAAGTTAAGACTCTAAGATAAAACTCTAAACTATTAACTAAAACTAAACTAAACTAGAACTTCAACAAAAATTCTAAGCCAAGACTCTAAGCTAAAAACTCTAAACTCTTAACTAAAACTAAAATAAACTAGAACTCTAACAAAAATTCTAAGCTAAGACTCTAAGCTAAAAAACTCTAAACTCTTGACTAAAACTAAACTAAACTATAACTTTAACTAAAACTCTAAGCTAAGACTCTAAGATAAAACTCTAAACTCTTAACTAAAACTAAACTAAACTAGAACTCTAACAAAAACTCTAAGGTAAGACTCTAAGCTAAAACTCGAAACTCTTAACTAAAACTTAACTAAATTACAACTTTAAGTAAAACTCTAAGCTATGACTCTAAGCTAAAACTGTAAATTCTTAACTGTAACTAAACTAAACTTCAACTCTAACTAGAACTCTAAGCTAAGACTCTATGGTAAAACTCTAAACTCTTAACTAAAACTAAACTAAACTATAACTCTGACTAAAATTCAAAGCTAAGACTCTAAACTAAAGCTACAACTCTAAACTAAAACTAAACTAAAACTCTAAACTAAGACTCTAAGCTAAAACTCTAAACTCTTAACTATTACTAAACTAAACTTCAACTTTAACAAATACTCTAAGCTAAGACTCTAAGCTAAAACTCTGAACTCTTAACTATTACTAAACTAAACTATTACTTCGACAAAAACTATGCTAAGACTCTAAGCTAAAAACTCTAAACTCTTAACTAAACTAAACTAAAACTCTAAGCTAAGTCTCTAATTTAAAACTCAAAACTCTTAACTATATCTAAACTAAACTAGAACTCTAACTAAAATTCTAAGCAATCACTCCATTCTAAAAATCTAAACTCTTAACAATTGCTAAACTAAACTTCAACCCTAAAAAAAAATCTAAGTTAAGAATCTAAGCTAAAACTCTAAACTATTAACTAAAACTAAACTAAACTAAAACTTCAACAAAAAATATAAGCTAAGACTCTAAGCTAAAAACTCTAAACTATTAACTAAAACTAAAATAAACTAGAACTCTAAAAATAACTCTATGCTAAGACTATAAGTTAAAAAACTCTAAACTCTTAACTAAAACTAAACTAAACTAGGACTCTAACTAAAACTCTAAGCTAAGACTCTAAGTTAAAACACCAAACTCTTAACTAAAACTAAACTAAACTAGAAATCTAACAAAAACTCTAAGCTAATTTTCTGAGCTAAAAAACTCCAAACTCTTAACTATATGTAAACTAAACTATAACTCAAAACTAAAATAAACTAGAACTCTAACAAAAACTCTAAGCTAAGACTCTAAGCTAAAAATCTAAACTCTTAACTAAAACTAAACTAAACTAGAATTCTAACAAAAACTCGAACTAAGACTCTAAGCTAAAAAACTCTAAACTCTTAACTAAAACTAAACTAAACAAAAACTCTAAGCTAAGACTCTAAGCTAAAACTCTAAACTCTTTACTAAAACTAAACTAGAACTCTAACTGAAACTCAAATTTAAAAAATAAAAATATTAAATAAAATTAAAATAAACTAGAACTATAACAAAAAAACTATAAGCTAAGACTCTAAGCTAAAACTCTAAACTCTTAACTATTACTAAACTAAACTTCAACTCTAACAAAAACTCTAAGCTAATACTCTAAGTTAAAACTCTAAACTATTTACTAAAACTAAACTAAACTAGAACTTCAACATAAACTCAAGACCCTAAGCTATAAGCTAAGACTCTATGCTAAAAACTCTAAAGTCTTAACTAAAACTAAAATAAACTAGAACTCTAACAAAAACTCTAAGCTAAGACTCTAAGCTAAAATTTTAAACTATCGACGAAAACGGAACAGCAACTAAGATCTTTAATAAACCCTTAGAAATTATTCTATGGAAAAACATCGAATTAATAACTATAGAATAACTAAACAAGAAATGTAACTACAAATTGAATGTGAAAAATGCGACTCTTAACTAAAGTTAAACTCATCTATAGTTCTAACAAAAAAAACTATAAACTAAGACCTTAAGCTAAAAGTCGAAACTCTTAACTAAAACTTAGCCAAACTAAAACTTTAAGTAAAACTCTAAGCTATGACTCTAAGCTAAAACTCTAAATTCTTAACTGTAACCAAACTAAACTACAACTCTAACTAAAACTCTAAGCTAAGACTCTAAGGTAAAACTCTAAACTCTTAACTAAAACTAATTTAAACTAGAACTCTAACAAAAACTCTAAGCTAAGACTCTAAGCTAAAACTCGAAACTCTTAACTAAAACTTAACCAAACTACAACTTTAAGTAAAATTCTAAGCTAAGACTCTAAGCTAAACTCTAAATTCTGAACTGTAACTAAACAAAACTAAACTAGAACTCTGAATAAAACTCTAAGCTAAGACTCTAAGCTAAAAACTCTAAACTCTTAACTAAAACTAAACTAAACTAGAACTCTAACAAAAACTCTAAGCTAGGAACTTCCTCTGAAATGTCTTTTGAAAAGTATTTCTTGGTGTTGAGGTATCCAAAAAGCTGTAAAGTAAAGTTGTGGGTGAAAAGGAAGGATGCTTCAACTTGTAAAATGGGTTTAGAAGGGACATTAAGATAGAAACTTGCTCTGAAATGCCTTTTGAAAGGTATGTCTTGGTGTTGAGGTATCCAAAAAGCTGTAAAGTAAAGTTGTGGGTGAAAAGGAAGGATGCTTCAACTTGTAAAAATGAGTTTAGGAGGGATATTAAGAAAGGAACTTGCTCTGAAATGATATAATAAAGCCTTACAAAAGTATTAAATAATGGGGGCTCAGGGGCCTTTGGGGGCCCAGGGAGGGCCTTTGGGGGCCCAGGGAGGGCCTTTGGGGGTCTGGGGGGGGGGGCGGGTGGTCCTTTGGGAGCCCAGGGGCCCTTTGGGGACCAGGGGCTTCCATCGGGGTTGGGGTAGGTGGATCGGAGCCCTTTGGGTTGGGTAGGGGGATCGGAGCCCTTTGGGGTTGGGGTACGGGACCTTACGACACTGTTCAAATGGAACTTGTGTATTATAACGACCACAAAGTTTCATCCTCAAATCCTCTTCTAAAACATCTTCTAAAATCATCTTTTAAAATGTCTCTAAGTGTTTTGCCGAAATAATTCCCTAAAATGTCTAAAACGGTTTCGCCCAAATAATCTCTAAACGTAATTTCATCGTGTTCCCTTTGTTTTTGGCATCTCTGCGCCGTCACATTTGAAATTACTAAGAAACCTTTTCCCGATTTAATCTCTTCATCTCTAAGATCGAAATATTCGCCAGAGTTTCTTGGAGAGTTGTTTCCGGGGCGAAGTTTATTAATATCTTTGGAGTTCGACCAGGAGAATTGTTTCCGTGGCGAAGTTTTTTAATGTCTGACAGATGATGTCATGGTTGATTGATTTATCAAGAAAGGGGAATTAATTTGTTGTTTCTAAGGGGAATTATTGATTCACGAAAGGGAAACACATGATCCTGTTTCCTATTCCTGGATCATAAAATTCACCCCGAGCATGCACTTGGCCAAACATCAACAACAACAAATAAATCGATCTGGAAAAAAGAGTGCATTGACCCACTTTGATTAACCACGTGTTCTCCCTAGCGACTCTATGCCCATATAAGGAGTCCCCCCTGGACCTTTAGGGTCCTTTCTACTTTAACTTTAAGTTTGTTCTTATAATGTATTCATGATTTAGTGAACTAAATGCTAACCTTCAGCTTGTAGTAGAAAAACCAGATCATATCATATGTACTTTCATTACTTATTATTTCTTGTTGTATATCAAAATAACCCTCAAAAATAGGGGTAGCCCCTCTTTTGAATTGGAGACACAAAATACAATGCTAATACTATATATTAGCTACAACAGGCAATACAATGAAAAAGCTACGTTAAAATATATACAACAAAATAAAGAACACCATGAACTGGGTGTCCCACTGGTAGTATTCAATTTTTCCTTGCAGTTTAACGAAAACTTACTACTTAACAGTATATTCCTATTTATTTAAGTATTTTCACTTTCTTTTTCAATATAAAGCTAAGAGTAAAAAAAGATCTTAGAGTTACATTGGTCTGATTGAGTGGTTAGAAGGGACTTTAAAAGGTTTATTTCACATATTTATTCTTGGTACCTCACGCAGAGCAACTCTATTTCATAGTTTAAATTCCATACAAATTAGTATAGTGTTTTGTAACTTTGAAGTTCTAATGAGACGTCAAACATTCAAATAAAAAACTTAAAAAAAAGTTACAACTGGCTATCAAAATACAAATTGTTACAAAATTACTTCAAGAAACTATTAATATCTTCATTTTCAGTCGAATAGACAAAAGATGCTAATAAGGCTTTTTGTAAACTCGACCCGACAGCAAAAATGCTAAGGGTTATGACTTAATCTCATGAAAGTAACCAAATTTGGTTGAGCTTTGTCAATTAAAAAGAAAAATAAGTACTTTTAACTTTTTTAAATCAAGGCATATTAAGTGAATCAAAGCTATCTGAAATAGGCACTGCATGAAATAGAGCAAGCTTTCAAAATTTATATGACTTCATTCTTGACAGAGCAAGAAACAGAGAGAGAGAGAGAGAGAGAGAGAGAGAGAGAGAGAGAGAGAGAGAGAGAGAGAGAGAGAGAGAGAGAGAGAGAGAGAGAGAGAGAGAGAGAGAGAGAGAGAGAGAGAGAGAGAGAGAGAGAGAGAGAGAGAGAGAGAGAGAGAGAGAGAGAGAGAGAGAGAGAGAGAGAGAGAGAGAGAGAGAGAGAGAGAGAGAGAGAGAGAGAGAGAGAGAGAGAGAGAGAGAGAGAGAGAGAGAGAGAGAGAGAGAGAGAGAGAGAGAGAGAGAGAGAGAGAGAGAGAGAGAGAGAGAGAGAGAGAGAGAGAGAGAGAGAGAGAGAGAGAGAGAGAGAGAGAGAGAGAGAGAGAGAGAGAGAGAGAGAGAGAGAGAGAGAGAGAGAACGGGGAAGAGACAAAGAAGGAAGGAATATGGAGAGAGAGGAAAGTAGCAAAAAAAAGACGAGGAAGGTGGAGCCTTGGAGACGGTGGAAAATAGGGAAGAATAGAAGATAGAGAAAGATAGTCCAAAAGAGGAGAAAATAGAAGGCTGTAAACGTAAAAACTTGAAAGCTGAAATATCGTGCAACTATATTGCACTGTTTTATGTCCGTAAACTCCGTACTACTGAGTTCACTCTTTCTAACCTTTTAATTGAGAGTGGCAATATACTTGAATATATCCTTTAAATCAGTATATCTGCTGAAAATTGTACACATCTTAAGAATTCTTACTACGGTAACTTTATCCTCCCTTTTAAGGTTAGTGTTGCAGAGAACATGAACCTCATCATTTCCTTAGAAATGTCCTTGACCATTCGAAATTACTGACACTTTGGCAATGACTAGAAACTTACGTATGCTATATACAAACAAATGATCAAATTAGAATACGAGCTCAAGAAATGGGATAGTAATTAAAAGAAGAATAAATAGACAAGCGGTTGAAGCACTGTGGAATTTGTTAGTAACATTGTGTAAGGTGACTTTAAATATCACCATGCCTTTTCAAATATATTAATTAAAAAAACTTTTTCCACAAAATAAGTTTTTCAAAGAAAAGTAAAGAACTCCATTGAACAAAAAATAAGCAAAAATAAAATCCAATGCGTAAACCAAGCGTAAAACTACAACAAATCAGCATCGATAAATAAATGAAACCCAAAACGAACAGAAATTACAATAAATAACGGAGTCAAACTCAAAACGAGCTGAAATTAACATACGTTGGGTGCAAAACCCCTATGCCTTCCCAAGGCCAGAACAAAATTTGCACTTAACTGAAAAATATATAACTGTTTATACTTTTATAACTTTAATAAATCAAATAATATTAACATTTTGATTACTAAATATCAGTATTTGTATATTAAACTGACAATGCACATTCATTTTTTTTTTTTTTTCAGTAAAGTGCGAATCAAGCCTTCCAATCACTTTCGACTATTAAAAAGGGCACTAGGCCTTTCGATTTTCAATCGAATGAGCCCTTTTGGAAACGACAACGATTTCTATAAATACCTTATATGTTCCCAGGGCATGAATCACAACCCTTACCCTAAGGTCTGTGAGGGTGTTGTCATCCTCAAAGACCTAATTTTCAGAACTTTCAACTATGTTAAACAAAATGGCTATCTCAAAATTTTGATTGGATGTGTTTGGGGAAATGGTGGGCGTGAGAGGGGCGTTAGTTGCTCTCCAATTACTTTCAACTATTAAAAATGGCCCTAGCACTTTCAGTTTCCAATCAAATGTGCCCTTTTGAAGTTTTTAAGACAAAACTTTCAATAAAAATCTTATATGCCCCCATGGCATAACTTACAACCCTTGCCCTGAAGGCTGTGGGGGACTGACCTCCTCGAAAATATAATTTCTATCTGGAAATCAATTACGCTCAACAAAATGGCAATCTCAAAATTTTGATTGGACGTGTTTGGGGAAATGGTGGGCGTAGAAGGGGTGTTAGTTGCCTTCCAATCACTTTCGACTATTAAAAGGGCAAAAGCCGCTCCAATTTCCAATTGAATGAGCCTCTTTCGAAGTTTCTACGACAACTTCTTCTATACGAAGGGCCCTGCTCTAAAGGAATAAAATAATAAATGATACATTGTGCCTACATCATTCTTATACGCCCTCAGGACATAACTTAAAACCCTTGCTCCGAGGGTTGTGGGGGAGTGTCTTCCTCAAAAATGTATTTTCTATTTGGAAATCAACTACGCTGAACAAAATTGCTATCTCAAAATTTTGATTGGATGGGTTTGGGGGAATGCTGGGCGTGGGACGGGGGGGGCTTGCTGCCCTCCAATGACTTTCGACTACTAAAAGGGCACTAGCCACTTCAATTTCCAATCAAATGAGCCCTTTTCGAAGTTTCTACGATAACTCCTTCGACACGAAGTGCCCGGGTATGGAGAAAGAAAAAAAAAACATGATTTTTTTGCAACACATTTTTTAAGTATGGATTGAATATATTCTTACAATATGGAATCCTAATTTGTAAAATTAACCTTGAAGTAACTAGAAGTAGCAAGAAATAGTAGCGGAAAACCGAAAAAAAAGAAGAAATAGAAGCTGCAAATTCAAAATAAAAAGAAACACAAAAATGGCTGAATAAACAAGAGATAAAAAATGAATGGACAATGCACAAGAATAAACAATGGCCGATTAATTCTTGCTTTAGATGTCATAATTAGATAGTTTAAATCTGTCGAAGGATTTTTTTAAATTGCAATAAAGACTAAAAAACTGTAGATATACGAGAAATACTTTAAAATTTATATTTCGGTATGCATCAGAGGGGCCTTTTCCCTCCTCTACCTGTATTTATGAACCCCAGGCAGGAGTACCGCAGTTTCAATTTATGAACCTATAGGGGCTAGGTCCCCCTTGGTCCGCGCCTCCTTTTATGGGAGGTACCCCACATATCTGTAGGACGTTCCCCTATCCACCACCTGGGGTGGATAGGGGTGGATTCATTTTATAGGAGAGCTAAGTTAATAGTTTTTACGATTCAACTAACCACTGATTTGTGATTACGTAGAAGAAATTCTTAGGAATTTCTAAAGCAAGCTTGAAATGTCTCAAATTACTTTTAGTAATTCGGGATTGATAGCATCATGTTTGCTTGCTGTTTTTGTCCAATTTGTACTGTAAGACAGCATTTTGGTCAAATATTGGCAAAAATATAATCGGACAGTAATTAATAGACAGTCAATCATTTCAACATTTTTAGGAAATCTATATGTTTAATTTTGGACACTACTACGCAGTGGTACATTCGTCCCTCTTGCATTTATCCCTACGTTCCTATTGAATACACCACAATCCAAATAAAAAAAAATTCTATTTTTTTTCGGTATTTTTGTCTCGCTTTATTCCATCCTCACTCTATAAACTGAGATTTTACCACAGTGTAGCATCAAAACACGCAATACCTAAAAAATCCTCTTTTTTTATTATTATAACTAGACCCCGGCGCAGCGCCGCTGGATCTACCAAACACCGCCGACGAGAGGCCTGGTCTAACGCCTCCAAAGTGTCGTAACGCCACCGGCGCGCCAAAGTCGCGCCGCCACCAACAGAGGCGGCCGCGTTCGGTCGACTTTAAATTAATTTTGCGGCAATTCTTTATTGCGTCAACCGCAAAGTTGGAGCTTTTCCTTCTCGTGTGGTTTAGTATTTTGATTTTCCTGATTAGAAATCAAGCAGGGCTTGCAAAATCCCCGAATTTTTTGGTATTTCCCCGAAAATCTATGCGTCACCCCACAAAAAAATTGGTTCCACGAATCCCCGAAAATCACACAATCACGGTGCCACCCCTAGCGATTTATCACCGGTGACTTTCCCTGCCAAATATTAATTTGCATACCATAATTCTTCACTACTCTCTTGTTCATTAATTTTCGTCTTTTTTGTTACTTTGTATAAAAACCAGACTGATGCAATGTGCAATTGCAAATATTGCAATATACACAGTTCCTGATATGTTGACAAAAAATAGTATAGTCTATATGAAATGAGTTTAAGTCATTTCGAATGCAGTTTCCTAATCACTATTTCTTACATCATTCATAGTCAAGAATTTTATTTTCAAGTTGAATAGAATTATAGAACGAATTCCCTACTATACAGCTTCAGCCTTCAGTTGGATTTTGAGATTGACAGCTGACAGATTGTTTCTACAGCTGAATTGTAAGTTTGCAGATTTTTTTTTTGCTGTTTTTAGATAAGATTTTCTTAATGTTTAATACTTAATTGTTGAACGCCTGGATGTTTAATACTCAGTTGTTGTTGTCAATTGTCAGCTTCGGGTATGCGGAAGCTACCCCAAAAATATGACTCATAAACACAATTGTAAATTATTGCCTATAGGGGGGGGGATAGGGGCCTATCTGGTAGAAACAAAAGTTTTTACCCAGATAACTGACAAATCTTGTGATATGGTATTTGAAGTTGTATATGCAGTAATTCTCGATGAAAAAAACTACTAATTTTGATAATTATTTATGTTAAGAATGCATAACTAATAGATACTTCAATTACTCGTATTATGCAAGGGTTCTGAAACGCCACAGTCATTTCGTTTCTACCAGATTTCTACTTCTATTGATGAATAACGAAGAAGACCAGTTTCCAGTCAGCGACTTGTGAAAAACTCATGATTAGGCTCAAATCTGTTGTAAATTTAAGCTGTGATTTGAGAAAGACTGATGAAAACATTAATGTTTGCGGTCAACATTGATCACACCGGCGGCACGCCGCCGACATCTTACCAGCGGCGCGCCGCCGACATCTTACCGGCGGCGCGGCGTGGCGTGCTGTTTTTGGCCCCGCCGCCGCCGGTCTTCCGTCATCGGCGCGGCGCCGAGGTCTAATTATAACTGTACGTAGACAAGCTTTACACATACTACTACAAACAAGTTAGCAATATCATAGTTTCTTATCAATTTTGACTGCGCAGTCCAATCAATTAATTGTAGTCTAGTGCTGGCCTGCTAACCCTTCTTTGTTAAGAGAATCAAAAATTTGAATTAGAATATTAAAATGTGCATTTTTTCTAGTTTTTATTTTCTTTTCTTAACTTTAAGTTTGTTCTTATAATGTGTTCATGATTTAGTGAACTAAATGCTAACCTTCAGCTTTGTAGTAAAAAAAAAACAGATCATATCATATATACTTTCATTACTTATTATTTCTTTTTGTATATCAAAATAACCCTCAAAAATAGTGGTAGCCCCTCTTTTGAATTGGAGACACAAAATACCATGCTAATACTATATAGGTACAACAGGCAATACAATGAAAAAGCTACTTTAAAATATATACAACAAAATAAAGAACACCATGAACTGGGTGTCCCACTGGTAGTATTAAATTTTTTCTTGCAGTTTAACGAAAACTTACTACTTAACAGTATATTCCTATTTATTTAAGTATTTTCACTTTCTTTTTCAATATAAAGTTAAGAGTAAATAAAGATCTTAGAGTTACATTGGTCTGATTGAGTGGTTAGAAGGGACTTTAAAAGGTTTATTTCACATATTTATTCTTGGTACCTCACGCAGAGCAACTCTATTTCATAGTTTAAATTCCATACAAATTAGTATAGTGTTTTGTAACTTTGAAGTTCTAATGAGACGTCAAACATTCAAATAAAAAACTTAAAAAAAAAGTTACAACTAGCTATCAAAATACAAATTGTTACAAAATTACTTCCAGAAACTATTAATATCTTCATTTTCAGTCGAATAGACAAAAGATGCTAATATGGCTTTTTATAAACTCGACCCGACAGCAAAAATGCTAAGGGTTATGACTTAATCTCACGAAAGTAACCAAATTTGGTTGAGCTTTGTCGATTAAAAGGAAAAATAAGTACTTTTAACTTTTTTAAATCAAGGCATATTAAGTGAATCAAAGCTATCTGAAATAGGCACTGCATGAAATAGAGCAAGCTTTCAAAATTTATATGACTGCATTCTTGACAGAGCAAGAAAAAGAGAGAGAGAAAGAGAGAGAGAGAGAGAGAGAGAGAGAGAGAGAGAGAGAGAGAGAGAGAGAGAGAGAGAGAGAGAGAGAGAGAGAGAGAGAGAGAGAGAGAGAGAGAGAGGTCGGGGAAGAGACAAAGAAGGAAGGAGTATGGAGAGAGAGGAAAGTAGCAAAAAAAAGACGAGGAAGGTGGAGCCTTGGTAGACGGTGGAAAATAGGGAAGAATAGAAGATAGAGAAAGATAGTCCAAAAGAGGAGAAAATAGAAGGCTGTAAACGTAAAAACTTAAAAGCTGAAATATCTAGCAACTATATTGCACTGTTTTATGTCCGTAAACTCCGCACTACACTACTGAGTTCACTCTTTCTAACCTTTTAATTGAGAGTGGCAATATACTTGAATATATCCTTTAAATCAGTATATCTGCTGAAAATTGTACACATCTTAAGAATTCTTACTACGGTAACTTTATCCTCCCTTTTAAGGTTAGTGTTGCAGAGAACATGAACCTCATCATTTCCTTAGAAATGTCCTTGACCATTCGAAATTACTGACACTTTGGCAATGACTAGAAACTTACGTATGCTATATACAAACAAATGATCAAATTAGAATACGAGCTCAAGAAATGGGATAGTAATTAAAAGAAGAATAAATAGACAAGCGGTTGAAGCACTGTGGAATTTGTTAGTAACATTGCGTAAGGTGACTTTAAATATCACCATGCCTTTTCAAATATATTAATTAAAAAAAAATTTTCCACAAAATAAGTTTTTCAAAGAACAGTAATGAACTCCATTAAACCAAAAATGAGCAAAAATAAAGTCAAATAATCTACCAAGCGTAAAACTACCACAAATCAGCATCGATAAATAAATGAAACCCAAAACAGAAACCCAAAACCCAAACAGAAATTACAATAAATAACGGAGTCAAATTCAAAACGAGCAGAAGTTAACAGAAGTTGGGTGCAAAACCCCTATGCCTTCCCAAGGCCAGAACAAAATTTGCACTTAACTGAAAAAAATATAACTGTTTATACTTTTATAACTTTAATAAATCAAATAATATTAACATTTTGATTACTAATCATCAGTATGTGTATATTAAACTGACAATGCACATTCATTCGTATTTTTTTCAGTAAAGTGCGAATCAAGCCTTCCAATCACTTTCGACTATTAAAAAGAGCACTAGGCCCTTCGATTTTCCATCGAATGAGCCCTTTTGGAAACGACAACGATTTCTATAAACACCTTATATGCCCCCAGGGTATAAATTATAACCCTTACCTTAAGGTCTGTTAGGGTGGTTGTCATCCTATAAGACCGAATTTCCAGAACTTTCAACTACGTTAAACAACATGGCTATCTCAAAATTTTGATTGGATATGTTTGGGGAAATGGTGGGCGTGAGAGGGGCGGTAGTCGCTCTCCAATCATTTTCAACAATTGAAAATGGCCCAATCAAAAGTTTCCAATCAAATGTGCCCTTTTGAAGTTTTTAAGACAAAATTTTCAATAAAAATCTTATATGCCCCCAGGGCATAACTTACAACCCTTGCCCTGAGTGCTGGGGGGGATGTCATTCTCAAAGACCTGATTTCCAGAACTTTCTACTACGTTTAACAAAGTGGCTATCTGAAAATTTGGATTGGATGTGTTTGGAGGAATGGTGAACGTGAGGGGGGGAGGTAGTTGCCCTCCAATCACTTTCGACTATTACAAAGGGTACCAGCCCTTTGAATTTCAAATCGAATGAACCCATTTTCAAGATTCTACGACAAATATTTCAATAAAACCTTATATGCCCCCAGGACATAACTTATAACCCTTGCCCCGAAGACTGTGGGGGGAGTGTCCTGCTCAAAGGTATAATTTCCTGAACTTTAAACGTCTTGGGACAAATTGGATATCTCAAAATGTTGATTGGATATGTTTGGGGGAATGATGGGCGTGGGGGGCTAGTTGCCTTCCAATCATTTTCGACTATAAAAAGGGCACTAGCCCTTTGAATTTACAATCGAATGAGCCTCTTTTAAGTTTCTACGACAACGCTTTCCATAAAAATCTTATACGCCCCCAGGGCATAACTTACAACCCTTGTCCGAAGGCTGTGGGGGAGTGTCCTCCTCAAAAACATATTTTCTATCTAGAAATCAACTACGCTGTACAAAATGGCTATCTCAAAAATTTGATTGGATGTGTTTGGGGGAATGATGGGGGGGGCTAGTTTCCCTCCGATCACTTTCGACTATTAAAGGGGCACTAGCCCTTTGAATTTCCAATCGAATGAACCTTTTTTAAGTTTATGTGACAACACCTCTTATAAAAACCTTATATGACCCAAGGGTATAACTTAAAACCCTTGCCCTGAAGGCTGTGGGAGAGTGTCCTCTTCAAAAACATAATTTCTATCTGGAAATCAACTACGCTGAACAAAATGACTACCTCAAAATTTTGATTTGATGTGTTTTGGGAAATGGTGGGCTTAGAAGGGGTGTTAGTTGCCTTCCAACCACTTTCGACTATTAAAAGGGCAAAAGCCGCTCCAATTTCCAATTGAATGAGCCTCTTTCGATGTTTCTACGACAACTTCTTCGATGCGAAGTGCCCTGCTCTAAAGGAAAAAAAAAAAGATACATTGTGCCAACATCGTTCTTATACGCCCCCAGGGCATAACTTAAAACCCTTGCCCCGAGGGTTGTGGGGGAGTGTCTTTTCTCAAAAACGTATTTTCTATTTGGAAATCAACTACGCTGAACAAAATGGCTATCTCAAAATTTTGATTGGATGTGTTTGGGGGAATGCTGGGTGTGGGGGGGGGGGGTTGCCCTCCAATCACTTTCGACTACTAAAAGGGCACTAGCCACTTCAATTTCCAATCAAATGAGCCCTTTTCGAAGTTTCTACGATATCTCCTTCGATACGAAGTGCCCGGGTATGGAGAAAGAAAAAAAACATAATTTTTTTTCAACACATTTTTTAAGTATGGATTGAATATATTCTTACAATATGGAATCCTAATTTGTAAAATTAACCTTGAAGTAACTAGAAGTAGCAAGAAATAGTAGCAGAAAACCGAAAAAAAAGAAGAAATAGAAGCTAAAAAATCAAAATAACAAGAAACACAAAAACGGCTGAATTAACAAGAGATAAAAAATGAATAGACAGAGCACAAGAATAAACAATGGCTGAATAATTCTTGCTTTAGATGTCATAATTAGATAGTTTAAATCTGTCAAAGGATTTTTTTTAATTGCAATAAAGATTAAAAATCTGTAGATATACGAGAAATACTTTAAAATTTATTTTCGTTAAACGGTTCCGAACTTAGTGTATATTTGTAAAATTTTGAATAGCACTGAACGGCAAAAAGAACAAATTTAGTGCATTTGTAAGTTTTTTGTTCTAAAGATTTGTACCGAATACATTTGTGATGGGTTAGGTACATTTTCAACCTCATGTTAAAAATGATGATGTTAATGTTGGTAGCGATTTTCTTTTAGTAGGATCTGAGTCAAGGTGCTAACAACAAGAAACTAAATTCCCGTTTGAGGGCTAGTTAATGCCATAATTCGAAGATATGACACTGGGCCAGTGCCAGCACTTGAGTTTTTGCTTAGCCACGGATGTAGGGGAAAAGAGGATTTACCCCCCCCCCATCCTAAATTCTGAAAATTTTCTGACTTCGTGGGCTACTCTCGTACTTATAGCCAGAAGTCTCTGTCTTTTCTCCACCCTAACCTCAGAAGTATATTTCTTTTGTATTCCATTTCAAAAATTGAAAAGATACTTGCCAATCTTGCACTTGCTAATACTATATTAACTTCAAAATTGGATCTTCCAAGACTGAAGGAACCGAAATGGGTCGTTGTCAAATTCCTGGATTAACCCAAATAACATGAATTAAACATATGCTTTTTTTGAAAGCAACAAAATTAACCTGAAGCAAACCTATGCCAGTTAAAGGAAAAACAACCTTGCTATAATTCTATGTTGTTAATTTCTAAGCCATGTATACCAAAGTCATAAAACGGTGTCGACTTTAATTTTTAGTCTTCTTTTGATCTAACACCCGAGCTAGTGATAAGTATGTTCGGCTCCTAGGTATTCTTCATGATGGAAACCTCTCCTATAGGTGACGTTTTAGTCTAATTAAAATGAAAATCTCGGAATTCTAAAGAACCTCTACCACATTTTGCCTGCGTTGATTCTAACATTCTTGGGATCTTTTCCGTTATTCGCAAACCACTATTTACGGGTGAGTGTCTGTTGGTTGCTTACTGGAATCTGTTTTTTTTTGTATCATGATTTACGGGTCAATACTTAAATAATTTGGGATATATATTTGTGTATTAGGGGGGGGGGGTTAAGTGAAGGGCTTTTAGAATTATATAATTAGTGCTAAACAATCATAGATTAGCCTACTGACTTATATTTTTCCTAGGTACGCTTCAATTCTCTTTACTAGCCTCCCCCCTATTATGCAAATCTATATCCTAGATTATATATTTCAAATGCATTTTGCCATACGTAACTTTTTTGTTTCAACCTAATATCCATAAACGCCTACAAAATACAATTTAGATAATAGTATACGTATAACGGAGAAGACCCAAATCTTGTTTTATTGTTTAATTTGCTGTTCTGCTATGTGGATGTTGAATTGGGTACAAAAAGGACGCAAATGGATGCAATATTATATGGATGAAATAAGTTCATTGTTTAACTGAGCTTGAGCGTTCACATCCTGAAGTTTCTGAAGGAGATACTCTCTTCAAGAAGAATGCCTATATATATATATATATATATATATATATATATATATATATATATATATATATATATATATATATATATATATATATATATATATATATATATATATATATATATATATATATATATATATATATATATATATATATATATATATATATATATATATATATATATATATATATATATATATATATACATATATATATATATATATATATATATATATATATATATATATATATATATATATATATATATATATATATATATATATATATATATATATATATATATATATATATATATATATCTGGTTAATGTTGGCATTCAGCAGGTGAAATCTGGTAAATGTTGACATTCACCGGTGGATGTCCAAAATTCCTTTCTCTCTGGTATGATTCAATTAGCTTTGAGGATCAGCTTTTTCAGCCTTATGCAAGCTTTGATGGTTAAAGATAAAGTTAGGTTAAATTTGGTTTTAAATCTCAGAAATGGTTTAAAAACCTAACCTGTCACCCTTAAACCATGTATAAAACTGAAAAGTTGACTAGCAGCGCTGACTTAATCCAAGGAGAAAAAAAGGTGAATGTCAAATTTGTCAATTTCGGACATTCACGGTAATATATATAAATATATAAATGGTCTATGATAGCGGTATATTTTTATGCACTTCAAACTATTTTTTTTAGCGGGGAATGGTATTCTGCAAACCAATATGGTATCTGAGGCTAAAAAAAATCCACAATAGCCTAATTATCAAAATACTTGCTTAATAATATTTTAACCCTATTCTAGTCAAAATTGCTGTTTTATAGGCCAATATACTAGAAAGATACTGTTTTCTATCGTGTAATCTTTTGTAGTACTTAAAAAAACACCAGGTCATTGATTGCTCTAAAACTATTTTATTTTTCTAGAACTGCAAATTTTCATTTTCTAATAGCTTTTGATGAACGACCTTAACATATACATACTTTAGGTGTTTAGAATCTGCCTACGTACTAGATTTTGTTATCGCATTTTTTTTAGTCAAATATACTTTTGTAGAGTTTTTATTTCTATTGATAAGAATTCCTCTTAAGTTACAGTTTGTTATTATGAACGTTATCTCCATACCTGTTCAATATCGTTCTAAAGGCAGTTCTGTCACTGATACCATTAGCATATGTCGCTAAAATAGAAGGGCTGCTGATAGATAATTTGGCTTATACCGATGATATAGATGTGCTAGTCATATCTTCGAAGGAACTAGAAGCACAGGCTGATAAACTGTGTTGGGTCGCAAGCTTGTTTGGGAAGGAGATCAATGCCAGCAAGACCAATGTCATGGTGTCTTTAATAAGCGAACTGGATACCCTTCCTCTTAATACCATCGGTAGATGACAAGTCGAAGCGATGGACCACTTCCTGTAGTCTCCTATCATAACTCTTGTAGCTAAGATCGAAAACAACAGCTTGTACTTGCAAGATTTACTTCTTGAGACTAGCTTACCTCAGAAAAACAACCATCTATCCATCAAACTCACACTGTACCTTTTCCATAGCTTAGTCGTCCCCAGACCTGTACGGATGCAAAACATGGGTACACAACCTTGAACACGAAAGGAAACACGACCCATCTTTCGAGGTTAGATGCCTTCGTCGCATTGGGAGAATTAAATAAAAAGAAATAATTTTTTTTATCTGAAAATAAGTAACTACGTTAAAACTTAAAACGAACAGAAATTATCCCGTATACGAAAGGGGCTGTCCCCTCCTCAACGCCTCGCTCTTTACGCTAAAGTTTTTTATTGTTTAAATAGAGTTGTGAGAAAGTCAAACTTTAGCGTAAAGAGCGAGGCGTTGAGGAGGGGACAGCCCCTTTCATATACGGGAGAATTTCTGTTCGTTTTAAGTTTTAACATCGTTCCTTACTTTCAGTTAAAAAACTTGTTTTTTTTTATTTAATTTTTGAACGTTTTTGAATTAATCCAGGTTTTGGTTTTGGCTCACCGTAAACGATTAATAAAAAAATTTGCATATTAATTTTACTTTTATTTGGTTAAATGGCTTTCTCGAAACTTGTTTAATTTTATTTACGAATGTTTTTATTAGTAATAAATATACGTAACTTACGAATTAACTTACGTAACGAACTTCTAATAGATTTTTGATAAGTATATTAGGGGGCTCAGCCCTAGTCAATACCTTGCTATTTAAGCTAAAGTTCTAATTTTGTCCCAATTCTTTAAAAATTACCCCTTAATCACAAAGGCCGTAATTAGAATAAATAGCTCTTATGAAATTACTAAAAAATCTTTGGCTTAAAGAGCGAGGCATTGACTAGGGGATGAACCCAATCATATGCGTAATATTTTTTGTTCGTTTTAAGTTTTGATGATGCTCCTTACTTTCAGTTGAAAAACTTGTTTTTTCATTTAATTTCTGATCTCTTTCTTTAATAATGATGGGAAATCCGGCACCCCCTTCATAGCAATGTCCCTTCCACCATGAAAACTTCCTTCATGGAAAGATCCTCCCATATAGCCCCCGACCCACCCCCACCCCCCACCTACCAGAAAAAATCCCCCCTGAAAACGTCTGTATACTTCCCAAGAACCAATACTATATGTTAACATTGGGTAGAGTTCATAACTTTCAGCCCTCCCCCCGGGGACATCGGGGGATAAAGTCATCCTAAAAGAAATATTTATCCTATTTTCGACCATACTGAACAAAATGGCTATCTCAAAATTTTGATCGGGTGACTTTGGGGAAAAAAATGAGCGTGGGAGGGGGCCTAGTTGCCCTCAATTTTTATTGGTCACTTAAAAAGAGCACTAGAAATTTTAATTTCTGTTCCAATGAACCCTCCCGCGATATTCTAGGACCACTGGGTCGATACGATCACCCCTGGGAAAAAAAAAAAATAAATAAACACGCAACCGGGATCTTTGTTCTGGCAAAAAATACAAAATTCCACATTTTTGTAGATAGGTGTTTGAAACCTCTACAGTAGGGTTCTCTTATACGCTGAATGTGATGGTGTGATTTTCATTAATGTTCTATAGCTTTTAGTGGTTCTTTCCCCCTTTTTTCTAAAATCAGCCAAATTTTCCTAGGCACTTAACTTTTGATAGGTAAGATTAAACTTGATGAAACTTTTATATTTGAAATCAGCATTAAAATTCGATTCTTTTGATGTACCTATTGGTATCAAAATTCCGTTTTTTAGAGTTTCGGTTACCATTGAGCCGGGTCGCTCCTTACTTACAGTTCGTTACCACGAACTGTTCGATAAAGTACACTGACCACATTACGAATATGTAAGCGCGACAAATGCTCAAGTTCATGGAAACAAATAGAGAACTCTGACAACGTTATCCAGTTGGCATGCACCGTACTAGATAGAAAAATATACCAAGCCCTTGCGCATGAGTTTGCAGGAGTTGTGGCCCCAAAATATCCCAGGAGGATTGCTGGGGCCTAAATAAGTAAGTTATTGACTTCTTCTGAACTAAATTTTACGTGCTAAATAGAAAATGAAAAATACTCCCGAATAAAATTCTGGTAAAAACAAAGCTACTGGTAGCATTTCCCCCCTCCTTCTTATAATTTTTTTAGCAGTGCTCATGATGCCCCAACCTAATATAATATTAATATTTTATCTTATATTGAAAATTACTGTTTGGAATGAGAAGGAATCTATCACCCCATATCACCCACATCTCAGTGTTAGTCCAAAAATACTCCCGGGATTGAAAGGATGTTATTTTTATTTCAATCTGCCCCGAAAACCACCTACTCTATTTATCTGAAAGGTCCTGGAAATTTAGAAAATGTAATCACAAGCAGGCACTTTTGAGGCCTTAGGAACACTCCCTCCACCTAAAGCTCTACAAAGATCCACTGGCCCTCCTCCATAATCAATGAATTGCTGCTTCTCTACTTTCGCGTGTTACGATGTATTTCTGAAAATTAGATTATATTAAAATCTACAAACTAGTAAACTAATCATCGTTTTCCCTCGAAAAAAAAAATTGCAATTGAATAGGAAGTACACATATTACCGACTAATTTATCGATCTTTTTAAAAACTTCTTTTTATTTTTAGGACGAAGGAATAAAGCCAAATTGGGAGCATATACACAGTGAAGGCTTTGTCCTAATATTTAAAAACATTACTAGGTCAGACAGTGGGCAATATGCATGTGTTGGTAGAAATCAAGAAGGTGTATCTACATCCTCTGCATATAACTTCCAAGTAATGTGTAAGTTATTATTCCTTTTTACTTTTTTTTTTTAATTTTGCTTAGACTTTATCAAAACTTCCATAATCTAGTAAATCTGTTAAAAAAAGGGTTCAAAAAATATAAATTTGGAAAAATATTTTGTAGAAAAGGAAATATTAATTTAAAAACAGAAAAGTGTTATATTTATAGTTCTAATTTTAATCTCAATTTTATATTTTAAAGAAACTTAGAGTTTATTTTTAAAGAATGATGTGATTAAAAAATTATGGGTGTTTTGTTGGTTTTAAAGCTCATAGAAAAGAACCCATCAGGTTCTGCATTCCTTTTGTTGTATTGTATTCTGCAGATTCTGTATTTGTTTTGGCTTAAAAGCTCATAGAAAAGAACCCATCAGGTTCTGTATTCCTTTTGTTGTATTGTATTCTGCAGATTCTGTATTTGTTTTGGCTTAAATGCTCATAGAAATGAACCCATCAGGTTCTGTATTCCTTTTGTTGTATTGTATTCTGCAGATTCTGTATTTGTTTTGACTTAAAAGCTCATAGAAAAGAACCCATCAGGTTCTGTATTCCTTTTGTTGTATTGTATTCTGCAGATTCTGTATTTGTTTTGGCTTAAAAGCTCATAGAAAAGAACCCATCAGGCTCTGTATTCCTTTTGTTGTATTGTATTCTGCAGATTTTGTATTTGTTTTGGCTTAAAAGCTCATAGAAAAGAACCCATCAGGTTCTGTATTCCTTTTGTTGTATTTATTCTGCAGATTCTGTATTTGTTTTGGCTTAAAAGCTCATAGAAAAGAACCCATTAGGTTCTGTATTCCTTTTGTTGTATTGTATTCTGTAGATTCTGTATTTGTTTTGGCTTAAAAGCTCATAGAAAAGAACCCATCAGGTTCTGTATTCCTTTTGTTGTATTGTATTCTGCAGATTCTGTATTTTTTTTTGCTTAAAAGCTCATAGAAAAGAACCCATCAGGTTCTGTATTCCTTTTGTTGTATTTATTCTGCAGATTCTGTATTTGTTTTGACTTAAAAGCTCATAGAAAAGAACCCATTAGGTTCTGTATTCCTTTTGTTGTATTGTATTCTGTAGATTTTGTATTTGTTTTTGATTAAAATCTCATAGAAATGAACCCATCAGGATCTGTATTCCTGTTGTTGTATTTATTCTGTAGATTCTGTATTTTTTTTTACTTAAAAGCTCATAGAAATGAACCCATTAGGCTCTGTATTCCTTTTGTTGTATTGTATTCTGTAGATTATGTATTTTTTTTTACTTAAAATCTCATAGAAAAGAACCCATCAGGTTCTGTATTCCTTTTGTTGTATTGTATTCTGCATATTCTGTATTTGTTTTGGCTTAAAAGCACATAGAAATGAACCCATCAGGCTCTGTATTCATTTGTCTGTAAAACAATGGGTAGAAAAAAGCGTGATTATTTAGCTTTCTTTTCTGACATACCCTCAAAGAATGATGTGATTGCCCAGCAATAAACGCGCCTTTGACACGTAAATTTAGAATAGTATTCTTTATTTTCTGATTGATTTTACCTAATGATGCTTTTTAGAACTAAAAATAGTCCAAAACTATTTTTTAGGGCTATAACAGTGATTCAAATAAAAAACTGAAAATACAGATTTGTTCGTCAAAGTATATGTTCAGATATAATAGGTGCAGCATTGTTTAATATTTTTATAAATGATGTTGATTTTCTAGAGAATAGATGGGCTCCGAAACTTAGTCTAGGGACCCATAAACTATCACTACTATTATCTGCAGATGATATTGCTTTGGTGGCTAGAACACCGCAAGATCTGCAGACGCTTTTGAGTCTTATAGAAGAATTAAATAAAAAAAAACAAGTTTTTTAAACTGAAAGTAAGGAGCGACATTAAAACTTGAAACGAACAGAAATTAGTTCCGTATGTGAAAGAGGCTGTCCCCGCCTCAACGCCTCACTCTTTACGCTAAAGTTTTTTATTGTTTTAAAAAATAAAGTTGTGAGCCAGAGTCAAACTTTGGCGTAAAGAGCGAGGCGTTGAGGAGGGGACAGCCCCTTTCATATACGGAATAATTTCTGTTCGTTTCAAGTTTTAATGTCGCTCCTTACTTTCAGTTTAAAAAAATTGGTTTTTTTTATTTAATTTCTGATCGTTTTTTAGTTAATGCAGCTTTTATTTTAGCTCACCGTCATTGAATAAGTAAATAAAATTTGCATAAACATTTACTTTCTTTTGCTAAATGGCTGTCTCTAAATTTAGTTCTGATGTAATTTACAAATTAACTTACGTAACGAACTTCTATATTCGTATATTTTTCTTCTGGCAAAAAATACAAAGTTGCAGATTTTTGCAGATATGAGCTTGAAACCTATGTAATAGGTTTTTCTGATACGCTGAATCTGACGGTGTGATTTTCATTAAAATTCTTTCACTTGTAGGGGATGTTTCCTCCCTCTTTAAAAAATCAGGTAAATTTTCCCAGGCTCGTAGCCTTTGATGAGTAATACTAAACTTATTAAAATTTATATATTTAGAATCAGCATTATAAATCAATTCTTTTGATACATTTATTGACATCAAAATTCCGTTTTTAAAAGTTTTGATTACTATTGAGCCGTATCGCTTGTTTTTTTTTTTTTTTTTTTTTTTTTTCGTATTTGTTATTACGTATATGAGGGGGTTCTCCCCTTAGTCAATACCACGCTCTTTACGTTAAAAGTTAAAAAAAATTTAATTCACAAACCCCTGAATCACAAAGGCCATTTAATTAGAATAGATACCTCTTTTGAAAGCACTAAAAAAAACTATAGCGTAAAGAGCGAGGTATTGACTTGGGGGAGAACTCTCTCATATACGTAATAATTTCTGTTTGTCTTATGTTCTAATGTTGCTTCGTACTTTCAGTTGAAAAAACTTGTTTTTTTTTAAATTTAATTTCTGATCGTTTTTTAAATAATGCTTGGAAATCCGGCGCACCCTTCATAGAAATGTCCCTTACCCCAAAGAAACATCCTCCACAGAAAGATGCTCTCAAGTTTTCAGGCGCGTAACTTTTGATGGGTAAGATTAAACTGGATGAAACTTATATATTTGAAATAAGAATTAAATCTGATTCTTTTGATGCATCTATTGGTATTAAAATTCCGTTTTTTAGAGTTTCGGTTACCATTGAGCTGGGTCGCTCCTTACTTACAGTTACTACGAGCTGTTTGATATTTGCAGATGAAAAAATTAAGGCTGAATGCTGAAAAGAGTGAAGTTATTAGAGTGAAGTGGCGAAGATAATTATAGATTTAAATTTAATAATAAGGAACTGAAAGTAAGTAAAAGAATAAAATATTTAGGATTTGTTTTATCGGAAAATGGAAGTTTAAAGAGTCATGCTGATGAAATAATTAATAGAGGCAAAGTGGTCATGTCTGCAATTTTTAGAAATCCGACGATAATGGGAATTAAAAACCTAAAAATGCATAAAAGATTATTTAATACAAAATATTTACCAGTAATAGAATATGGAGCAGAGATTTTGGGCGGAGAAGCGACACAGAAGTTGGAGTCCCTCCAGCTCCAGTATTATAAAAGACTGTTTGGATTACATCAGACAACTCATTCACAGATTCTGAAAGGTGATATGGGCCTCTTTTCGCTAAAACTACGTAGGTCTATTTTGATGCTTAGATATTGGTTGAAGCTCATTAGGTGTAATGAAGATGGACTAGTAAGTACTGCTTATTATCAGATGTTGAGTTATGGTTCGAAAACGTCGTGGCCATCCCAAATTAGGTCATTACTAGAAAGAGTGGGAATGCCTTACTTATGGAATGACGGTCTTGGCTTCCGTGATCTACCGACAAATTTAGTAAGCCAGGTACAATTTATCTTAGAGGGTCAAGAAATTCAGTATTGGCAAGGGCTGGTTTTAAATTCTACTATATTGAATCATTGTAATCAGGCTAAACGTAGATTTGGAGAGGAAATATATTTTAAATTTAATTTACCGGCTATGATTTTATGTCGATGGATTCAGCTTAGGGCGAATTGCCTTCCAATCCGGAGCAGGCAAATGGTGTTCGACAGGGGGATAGTACATCCTGATGGTCGGTATGTGTGTCCTCTTTGTAGGGATGAGGACGAAGATTTGGACCATTTTCTCTGAAAGTCCCGGTGCTCTCTGATTTAAGGGAAAATTACTTACATGGGATTGTTTTGCTGCTTCCTGGTATTTTACAAAGTAGTAATCCAACCACAATATTTCGTATTGGTGCGTATATAGAGAAGGGATTAGAAAGAAGGAAAAGTTTTTACAATTAATTATTATTCATTATATGGAATTAAACTTGTTTTCTCGATAATTTACCATAAGGTATTTTTCGCTATGTATCATGTTAATGTGTGTTTCGTAATTTGTTCTGTTGTGATTTCTTTATTTTTCATAAGTTTTTGTGTGTATATGGCTCTTGGGCTTTTGAAATACACGATCTATCTATCTATCATATCTATCTATCTATTAGAAATATAAGAAAATGTGTTCTGCCTGATTCCAATGGCGGCAAAAAAAGAATAGTTTCTCCAGGTCTAGCTTGGGTTTATTTGGCTTCCTTTTCTGGCATACCCTTATTGATTTGCTTTGAAAAGTCAGTTACAAAAATAAACCACTGTAATTAAAATGCACTTTTTAACACCGGAGTTTTGAATAGTAGTCTCTCTCTTTTTCTTTTTTTGCCCAATGGTAACCTCTTAGAACTAATAGGTATTTGGAAAAAAAGTTTTGTGGCAGTAGAAAATAATTATTTGAGTAAATAAAAGAAAAACAGAAAGTTCAATTGTTTTTTTTACTTTTCATTTTTTTGCTGGCTTTAAATTTCATATCAAGGAACCAAACAGATTTGAGTTTTTAAATATAGCATAGTGTTCACATATAGTATAGTTCACATATAGAGTGTTCACATATAGTATCTGTTATTGGGAAATATATGCAAATCTTTGAGAGGAATTTCCTTGAGAGGATTTTCCACAGGAAAAATCTTTCATGGGGAGTAATGCTTTTGGTGGTAATTTTCTAAGGGAAATAGTACACGGAGGGCGGGAGGGAAGGTGATTGCCCGTCATAATTTGAAAAACTGTCAGAAATTAAATAAGGAAAACAAGTTTTTCTCAACTGGAAGTAAGGAGAAACATTAAAAGTTAAAACCAACAGAAATTATCCTGTATTTGAGTGGGCTACCCCCTCCTCGACCCTCGTTCTTTACGCTTAAATTTAACTTTTTGTCCTGATTCTTTAGGAAACAATACTCAAACACAAGGGCCGTTGGTTCTGAATGAGAAGTATTTTTAGAGAAATTTTAAGACTTTAGTGGAGAGAGCAAGGGCTGAGGAAAGGTAGCCCCCCTCATCTTGCTTTTAGTTGAAAAAAACTTGTTTTTATTGTTTAATTGCCCTCCATAGTCAGTAGTTAGATCCAACTATGACTTCCATAAATGAATGAATGTAAAAAATACCACTGTTTACAAATTTGGGTACTATACAAATGTTTTTATTGTTGTATGTATTGGGTATAAATGCAACTCTGTTTTGACACAATACAGAGTAGGGTACCAGCTATTAAGGAGGCGCTCAGTGTGTTATTCAATGGGAGAGAGGTGAGGTATCTAAGCTATGAAAAAGTAGATTTTCGGGCCAAGTGTTTCAATTTCTTATGAGAGGTCTCATTCAACCAATAGCTTGCTACTACGTAGTCACTATCACAGAACTAAATATTTGTCTGAGCACGATGAAAAGGGAATGAGGATTAAAGCTGACACAGGTACAAGGGAGTCCATCCCTTCCACTGAAATCCCTGTTTTAATTTTTTTTTGTAGAATATTTTGTAAGATGTGCGGGCCGTGAGGTTTTTTACGAGCTTGCTGCCATCTCCACTACTGATGATTCATTTTTGAACTCTAGCCACAATTAAGTTGCCCCCTCCATCACCCCTGTTCCGTTACCCCGTAGTTCATCCCAACCCTTGACATTAGTTTTAGCCAAAATCTTTAGAAAATAGTCAACGTGGAAAACTACAACACGACTTACAAGCAGTTGACGAAACATGACAGACACGACACAAAATTTCAAAAAGGTGTTGCCCTGAATCGCTCTTCTTACCCTGAAGTTTCTTCATAATCTATATCAGTGCCAATGTATTTGATTTGTACTAAATATGAAATTTTATAATCACTCAGAAAAACCAAACAAATTGAAATTCTACAACTAATATGCTGAAGTCGGCTCAACAACTATTACAAGCAGTAGACAAATAATTTGCAAAATGCTTGTCTTGTCATATTTGCGATAAATTTTTTCTATTCCTTTAAACATAATTAGCAATTATGAATTATAGCTGGGGCCTTAGCGTGATTTTGAATCAAATTAGCATGCCATATGCTTAATAAAACTGCGTTTACAGAGTATACCAACTGATAGCACAATGCGTAAGGTATAATAATGTTATTATCTATGCGCAATGATTCACTATTGTCAGTGAGTAAAAAAAAAGATTAAAAAAAGAGCGTGGGAGGGGGCCTAGTTGCCCTCCTTTTTTTTGGCAAATGAAACTTGGAAAGGAAAAAAAACTAACAAAATGAAAAATAAAATCAAAAAGGGTGAAATAAATTCTGAGAATGTATTTTTTTTGGTCACTTAAAAAGGGCACTAGAACTTTTAATTTCCGTTCCAATGAGCCCTCCTACGATATTCTAGGACTACTGGTTCAATACAATGACCCCTAAAAAAAAAAAAAAAAAAAAAAAAAAAAAAAAAAAAAAAGCCTAAACACGCGTTTGATCTTTCTTCTGGCAAAAAATGGAAAATTCCACATTTGTGTAGATAAGAGCTTGAAACCTCTACAGTAGGGTTCTCTGATACGCTAAATATGATGGTGTAATTTTCATTAAGGTTCTATAACTTTTAGAGGGTCTTTCCCCCTTTTTTCAAAAATCAGCCAAATTTTTTCAGGCGCGTAACTTTTGATGGGTAAGATTAAACTTGATGAAACTTATATATTTGAAATAAGAATTAAAATCTGATTCTTTTGATGCATCTATTGGTATTAAAATTCCGTTTTTTAGAGTTTCGGTTACCATTGAGCTGGGTCGCTCCTTACTTACAGTTACTACGAGCTGTTTGATATTTGCAGATGAAAAAATTAAGGCTGAATGCTGAAAAGAGTGAAGTTATTAGATTGAAGTGGCGAAGATAATTATAGATTTAAATTTAATAATAAGGAACTGAAAGTAAGTAAAAGAATAAAATATTTAGGATTTGTTTTATCGGAAAATGGAAGTTTAAAGAGTCATGCTGATGAAATAATTAATAGAGGCAAAGTGGTCATGTCTGAAATTTTTAGAAATCCGACGATAATGGGAATTAAAAACCTAAAAATGCATAAAAGATTATTTAATACAAAATATTTACCAGTAATAGAATATGGAGCAGAGATTTTGGGCGGAGAAGCGACACAGAAGTTGGAGTCCCTCCAGCTCCAGTATTATAAAAGACTGTTTGGATTACATCAGACAACTCATTCACAGATTCTGAAAGGTGATATGGGCCTCTTTTCGCTAAAACTACGTAGGTCTATTTTGATGCTTAGATATTGGTTGAAGCTCATTAGGTTTAATGAAGATGGACTAGTAAGTGCTGCTTATTATCAGATGTTAAGCTATGGTTCGAAAACGTCGTGGCCATCCCAAATTAGGTCATTACTAGAAAGAGTGGGAATGCCTTACTTATGGAATGACGGTCTTGGTTCCCGTGATCTACCGACAAATTTAGTAAGCCAGGTACAATTTATCTTAGAGGGTCAAGAAATTCAGTATTGGCAAGGGCTGGTTTTAAATTCTGCTACATTGAATCATTATAATCAGGTTAAACCTAGTTTTGGAGAGGAAATTTATTTTAAATTCAATTTACCGGCTATGATTTTATGTCGATGGATTCAGCTTAGGGCAAGTTGCCTTCCAATCCAGAGCAGGCAAATGGTGTTCGACTGGGGAATAGTACATCTTCATGGTCGGTATGTGTGTCCTCTTTGGAGGGATGAGGACGAAGATTTGGACCATTTTCTCTGAAAGTCCCGGTGCTCTCTGATTTAAGGGAAAATTACTTACATGGGATTGTTTTGCTGCTTCCTGGTATTTTACAAAGTAGTAATCCAACCACAATATTTCGTATTGGTGCGTATATAGAGAAGGGATTAGAAAGAAGGAAAAGTTTTTACAATTAATTATTATTCATTATATGGAATTAAACTTGTTTTCTCGATAATTTACCATAAGGTATTTTTCGCTATGTATCATGTTAATGTGTGTTTCGTAATTTGTTCTGTTGTGATTTCTTTATTTTTCATAAGTTTTTGTGTGTATATGTCTCTTGGGCTTTTGAAATACACGATCTATCTATCTATCATATCTATCTATCTATTAGAAATATAAGAAAATGTGTTCTGCCTGATTCCAATGGCGGCAAAAAAAGAATAGTTTCTCCAGGTCTAGCTTGGGTTTATTTGGCTTCCTTTTCTGGCATACCCTTATTGATTTGCTTTGAAAAGTCAGTTACAAACATAAACCACTGTAATTAAAATGCACTTTTTAACACCGGAGTTTTGAATAGTAGTCTCTCTCTTTTCTTTTTTTTTGCCCAATGGTAACCTCTTAGAACTAATAGGTATTTGGAAAAAAAGTTTTGTGGCAGTAGAAAATAATTATTTGAGTAAATAAAAGAAAAACAGAAAGTTCAATTGTTTTTTTTACTTTTCATTTTTTTGCTGGCTTTAAATTTCATATCAAGGAACCAAACAGATTTGAGTTTTTAAATATAGCATAGTGTTCACATATAGTATAGTTCACATATAGAGTGTTCACATATAGTATCTGTTATTGGGAAATATATGCAAATCTTTGAGAGGAATTTCCTTGAGAGGATTTTCCACAGGAAAAATCTTTCATGGGGAGTAATGCTTTTGGTGGTAATTTTCTAAGGGAAATAGTACACGGAGGGCGGGAGGGAAGGTGATTGCCCGGCATAATTTGAAAAACTGTCAGAAATTAAATAAGGAAAACAAGTTTTTCTCAACTGGAAGTAAGGAGAAACATTAAAAGTTAAAACCAACAGAAATTATCCTGTATTTGAGTGGGCTACCCCCTCCTCGACCCTCGTTCTTTACTCTTAAATTTAACTTTTTGTCCTGATTCTTTAGGAAACAATACTCAAACACAAGGGCCGTTGGTTCTGAATGAGAAGTATTTTTAGAGAAATTTTAAGACTTTAGTGGAGAGAGCAAGGGCTGAGGAAAGGTAGCCCCCCTCATCTTGCTTTTAGTTGAAAAAAACTTGTTTTTATTGTTTAATTGCCCTCCATAGTCAGTAGTTAGATCCAACTATGACTTCCATAAATGAATGAATGTAAAAAATACCACTGTTTACAAATTTGGGTACTATACAAATGTTTTTATTGTTGTATGTATTGGGTATAAATGCAACTCTGTTTTGACACAATACAGAGTAGGGTACCAGCTATTAAGGAGGCGCTCAGTGTGTAATTCAATGGGAGAGAGGTGAGGTATCTAAGCTATCAAAAAGTAGATTTTCGGGCCAAGTGTTTCAATTTCTTATGAGAGGTCTCATTCAACCAATAGCTTGCTACTACGTAGTCACTATCACAGAACTAAATATTTGTCTGAGCACGATGAAAAGGGAATGAGGATTAAAGCTGACACAGGTACAAGGGAGTCCATCCCTTCCACTGAAATCCCTGTTTTAATTTTTTTTTGTAGAATATTTTGTAAGATGTGCGGGCCGTGAGGTTTTTTACGAGCTTGCTGCCATCTCCACTACTGATGATTCATTTTTGAACTCTAGCCACAATTAAGTTGCCCCCTCCATCACCCCTGTTCCGTTACCCCGTAGTTCATCCCAACCCTTGACATTAGTTTTAGCCAAAATCTTTAGAAAATAGTCAACGTGGAAAACTACAACACGACTTACAAGCAGTTGACGAAACATGACAGACACGACACAAAATTTCAAAAAGGTGTTGCCCTGAATCGCTCTTCTTACCCTGAAGTTTCTTCATAATCTATATCAGTGCCAATGTATTTGATCTGTACTAAATATGAAATTTTATAATCACTCAGAAAAACCAAACAAATTGAAATTCTACAACTAATATGCTGAAGTCGGCTCAACAACTATTACAAGCAGTAGACAAATAATTTGCAAAATGCTTGTCTTGTCATATTTGCGATAAATTTTTTCTATTCCTTTAAACATAATTAGCAATTATGAATTATAGCTGGGGCCTTAGCGTGATTTTGAATCAAATTAGCATGTCATATGCTTAATAAAACTGTGTTTACAGAGTATACCAACTGATAGCACAATGCGTAAGGTATAATAATGTTATTATCTATGCGCAATGATTCACTATTGTCAGTGAGTAAAAAAAAAGATTAAAAAAAGAGCGTGGGAGGGGGCCTAGTTGCCCTCCTTTTTTTTGGCAAATGAAACTTGGAAAGAAAAAAAACTAACAAAATGAAAAATAAAATCAAAAAGGGTGAAATAAATTCTGAGAATGTATTTTTTTTGGTCACTTAAAAAGGGCACTAGAACTTTTAATTTCCGTTCCAATGAGCCCTCCTACGATATTCTAGGACTACTGGGTCAATACGATTACCCCTAAAAAAAAAAAAAAAAAAAAAAAAAAAAAAAAAAAAGCCTAAACACGCGTTTGATCTTTCTTCTGGCAAAAAATGGAAAATTCCACATTTGTGTAGATAAGAGCTTGAAACCTCTACAGTAGGGTTCTCTGATACGCTAAATATGATGGTGTAATTTTCATTAAGGTTCTATAACTTTTAGAGGGTCTTTCCCCCTTTTTTCAAAAATCAGCCAAATTTTTTCAGGCGCGTAACTTTTGATGGGTAAGATTAAACTTGATGAAACTTATATATTTGAAATAAGAATTAAAATCTGATTCTTTTGATGCATCTATTGGTATTAAAATTCCGTTTTTTAGAGTTTCGGTTACCATTGATCTGGGTCGCTCCTTACTTACAGTTACTACGAGCTGTTTGATATTTGCAGATGAAAAAATTAAGGCTGAATGCTGAAAAGAGTGAAGTTATTAGAGTGAAGTGGCGAAGATAATTATAGATTTAAATTTAATAATCAGGAACTGAAAGTAAGTAAAAGAATAAAATATTTAGGATTTGTTTTATCGGAAAATGGAAGTTTAAAGAGTCATGCTGATGAATTATTTAATAGAGGCAAAGTGGTCATGTCTGAAATTTTTAGAAATCCGACGATAATGGGAATTAAAAACCTAAAAATGCATAAAAGATTATTTAATACAAAATATTTACCAGTAATAGAATATGGAGCAGAGATTTTGGGCGGAGAAGCGACACAGAAGTTGGAGTCCCTCCAGCTCCAGTATTATAAAAGACTGTTTGGATTACATCAGACAACTCATTCACAGATTCTGAAAGGTGATATGGGCCTCTTTTCGCTAAAACTACGTAGGTCTATTTTGATGCTTAGATATTGGTTGAAGCTCATTAGGTGTAATGAAGATGGACTAGTAAGTGCTGCTTATTATCAGATGTTAAGTTATGCTTCGAAAACGTCGTGGCCATCCCAAATTAGGTCATTACTAGAAAGAGTGGGAATGCCTTACTTATGGAATGATGGTCTTGGCTCCCGTGATCTACCGACAAATTTAGTAAGCCAGGTACAATTTATCTTAGAGGGTCAAGAAATTCAGTATTGGCAAGGGCTGGTTTTAAATTCTGCTACATTGAATCATTATAATCAGGTTAAACCTAGTTTTGGAGAGGAATTCTATTTTAAATTCAATTTACCGGCTATGATTTTATGTCGGTGGATTCAGCTTAGGGCAAATTGCCTTCCAATCCAGAGCAGGCAAATGGTGTTCGACAGGGGGATAGTACATCCTGATGGTCGGTATTTGTGTCCTCTTTGTAGGGATGAGGACGAAGATTTGGACCATTTTCTCTGAAAGTCCCGGTGCTCTCTGATTTAAGGGAAAATTACTTACATGGGATTGTTTTGCTGCTTCCTGGTATTTTACAAAGTAGTAATCCAACCACAATATTTCGTATTGGTGCGTATATAGAGAAGGGATTAGAAAGAAGGAAAAGTTTTTACAATTAATTATTATTCATTATATGGAATTAAACTTGTTTTCTCGATAATTTACCATAAGGTATTTTTCGCTATGTATCATGTTAATGTGTGTTTCGTAATTTGTTCTGTTGTGATTTCTTTATTTTTCATAAGTTTTTGTGTGTATATGGCTCTTGGGCTTTTGAAATACACGATCTATCTATCTATCATATCTATCTATCTATTAGAAATATAAGAAAATGTGTTCTGCCTGATTCCAATGGCGGCAAAAAAAGAATAGTTTCTCCAGGTCTAGCTTGGGTTTATTTGGCTTCCTTTTCTGGCATACCCTTATTGATTTGCTTTGAAAAGTCAGTTACAAAAATAAACCACTGTAATTAAAATGCACTTTTTAACACCGGAGTTTTGAATAGTAGTCTCTCTCTTTTTCTTTTTTTTGCCCAATGGTAACCTCTTAGAACTAATAGGTATTTGGAAAAAAAGTTTTGTGGCAGTAGAAAATAATTATTTGAGTAAATAAAAGAAAAACAGAAAGTTCAATTGTTTTTTTTACTTTTCATTTTTTTGCTGGCTTTAAATTTCATATCAAGGAACCAAACAGATTTGAGTTTTTAAATATAGCATAGTGTTCACATATAGTATAGTTCACATATAGAGTGTTCACATATAGTATCTGTTATTGGGAAATATATGCAAATCTTTGAGAGGAATTTCCTTGAGAGGATTTTCCACAGGAAAAATCTTTCATGGGGAGTAATGCTTTTGGTGGTAATTTTCTAAGGGAAATAGTACACGGAGGGCGGGAGGGAAGGTGATTGCCCGGCATAATTTGAAAAACTGTCAGAAATTAAATAAGGAAAACAAGTTTTTCTCAACTGGAAGTAAGGAGAAACATTAAAAGTTAAAACCAACAGAAATTATCCTGTATTTGAGTGGGCTACCCCCTCCTCGACCTTCTTTACGCTTAAATTTAACTTTTTGTCCTGATTCTTTAGGAAACAATACTCAAACACAAGGGCCGTTGGTTCTGAATGAGAAGTATTTTTAGAGAAATTTTAAGACTTTAGTGGAGAGAGCAAGGGCTGAGGAAAGGTAGCCCCCCTCATCTTGCTTTTAGTTGAAAAAAACTTGTTTTTATTGTTTAATTGCCCTCCATTGTCAGTAGTTAGATCCAACTATGACTTCCATAAATGAATGAGTGTAAAAAATACCACTGTTTACAAATTTGGGTACTATACAAATGTTTTTATTGTTGTATGTATTGGGTATAAATGCAACTCTGTTTTGACACAATACAGAGTAGGGTACCAGCTATTAAGGAGGCGCTCAGTGTGTAATTCAATGGGAGAGAGGTGAGGTATCTAAGCTATCAAAAAGTAGATTTTCGGGCCAAGTGTTTCAATTTCTTATGAGAGGTCTCATTCAACCAATAGCTTGCTACTACGTAGTCACTATTACAGAACTAAATATTTGTCTGAGCACGATGAAAAGGGAATGAGGAGTAAAGCTGACACAGGTACAAGGGAGTCCATCCCTTCCACTGAAATCCCTGTTTTAATTTTTTTTTTGTAGAATATTTTGTAAGATTAGCGGGCCGTGAGGTTTTTTACGAGCTTGCTGCCATCTCCACTACTGATGATTCATTTTTGAACTCTAGCCACAATTAAGTTGCCCCCTCCATCATCCCTGTTCCGTTACCCCGTAGTTCATCCCAACCCTTGACATTAGTTTTAGCCAAAATCTTTAGAAAATAGTCAACGTGGAAAACTACAACACCACTTACAAGCAGTCGACGAAACATGACAGACACGACACAAAATTTCAAAAAGGTGTTGCCCTGAATCGCTCTTCTTACCCTGAAGTTTCTTCATAATCTATATCAGTGCCAATGTATTTGATTTGTACTAAATATGAAATTTTATAATCACTCAGAAAAACCAAACAAATTGAAATTCTACAACTAATATGCTGAAGTCGGCTCAACAAGTATTACAAGCAGTAGACAAATAATTTGCAAAATGCTTGTCTTGTCATATTTGCGATAAATTTTTTCTATTCCTTTAAACATAATTAGCAATTATGAATTATAGCTGGGGCCTTAGCGTGATTTTGAATCAAATTAGCATGCCATATGCTTAATAAAACTGCGTTTACAGAGTATACCAACTGATAGCACAATGCGTAAGGTATAATAATGTTATTATCTCTGCGCAATGATTCACTATTGTCAGTGAGTAAAAAAAAAGATTAAAAAAAAGAGCGTGGGAGGGGGCCTAGTTGCCCTCCTTTTTTTTGGTAAATGAAACTTGGAAAGGAAAAAAAACTAACAAAATGAAAAATAAAATCAAAAAGGGTGAAATAAATTCTGAGAATGTATTTTTTTGGTCACTTAAAAAGGGCACTAGAACTTTTAATTTCCGTTCCAATGAGCCCTCCTACGATATTCTAGGACTACTGGGTCAATACAATTACCCCTAAAAAAAAAAAAAAAAAAAAAAAAAAAAAAAAAAAAAAAAAAAGCCTAAACACGCGTTTGATCTTTCTTCTGGCAAAAAATGGAAAATTCCACATTTGTGTAGATAAGAGCTTGAAACCTCTACAGTAGGGTTCTTTGATACGCTAAATATGATGGTGGAATTTTCATTAAGGTTCTATAACTTTTAGAGGGTCTTTCCCCCTTTTTTCAAAAATCAGGCAAATTTTCTCAGACTCGTAACCTTTGATGGGTAAAATTAAACTTGATGAAACTTATATATTTGAAATCAGCATAAAACTCTAATTCTTTTGATGTATGTATTGGTATCAAAATTCCGTTTTTAGAGTTTTGGTTACCATTGAGCCTGGTCGCTCCTTACTTACAGTTCGTTACCACGAACTTTTTTATTTTGAATCAAATTAGCATGCCATATGCTTAATAAAACTGTGTTTATAGAGTATACCACTGATATACCAACTGATATACCAACTGATAGCACAATGCGTAAGGTATAAAAATGTTATTATCTATGCGCAATGATTCACTATTGTCGGTGAGTTAAAAAAAAAAAGATTAGAAATTTTAAAAGTAGCTCAGCCTTGACCTTACTTTCTCTATTTTTTTCATTATTGCACTTATTGGTTGCTAAAGGGTAAGAAAGGTACACGAATAGCGTACTGGTTTTTAGCTGTTTTCCCCTCTGACACAGAAACAGGAGTATTTTTTCTGGGGGAGACTCATTAATGAGAAAAATATACTTCGTAATTCGAATAAGAAGTGGTACAAGTTACGGAAAAATTTAAGATTTCCTGGGGAATGCAGGCTCCAGTCCCCTAAAACAGGTTCTTGTTCTCCCTTATACAGAATATTCAGTGGCCCGTCTTCAAGTAGGCTACATTTTTGCAGTGATGTTCACAGAAATAGGGGTTCTCTATATTTTAGAGATTTTATGTAATGCCAAAATGGCTATGTGTTTTTATGCTAAATCTAAAACTATGTTTTGTACTATGTAATTATGAATGTAGTATATTCCTACTCATCATAGCAAATAACAATTCGTCAATCGGCAACATCCTTCACAGTATAGTTGTCATGACGGTAACAACCAAAAAAGGGCAAACTGAGATTTCATCCGACATTGTAAAATCACAATCTTAAGAAAACTTTAAATATGGTGTTTTTGTTTAGTAAAAAGTGGAGCTATTTCATTGCTCTGTGCCTATTATTTGGACACCCTTCAAGTTTCTGGTACCTTCCACAAAAAGCTAAATAATAAATATTCAATTTCTTTGCCAGAAAGAAAGATTTAAAAAGTGGTCCAATGATAAGCCCTGCATAAATCATCCCGATAGACACTAGGCAGTAATAAAATAAAGCTTTTCAGTAATGATAAACAGAATGAATCTAGTAAACTACAAAAAATACTAAATAAAGAAATTCGTAAATTTTTTGATCCTACTACAAAAACAAGGTCGATCAATTTTTTAATAGGTTGTGTGGTGGGAGATTTGACTAGCTTTATTTCAACCTTCATAAAAACCTGGAAGTTACCACCAATAGCATTGAAAAGTTCCTCGCTTCCATTGTCCAAAGCCTTCTGGCATTGTGTAGTCAATTACCAATTTATGGTTTCCCCCCTTCTTAACCCTTTATTTCTCTTTTGGAGATCGAAACAGGAATTAGGAAGAGGAGAAATGCAAATGTATGCTCTATGGGTATCATTTTCCTCTAATTAGTGCCTTCACTGATTTCCTTTCACAGCCCTTGTCTGTTCTTTTCTATGAGATTACCGAGTCTAGGCGATTTCTAGCGAGTTTAGCGAAAACATATAAGCAGGGTTTTGTAACCTCCTTATAAAAGAAAGACTAAAATTCTGGTTTTGAGGTATTCGTCCTATATCGTTCTCTCCTAAATCCTTGAAACTATATGAAGAAATCCTTGCAGATTGGCTAAAGGAATAAATTCAACCTCTTAGTGATCTGAGGCAATAACCTCAAATTCACTTCAACTTCCCTTGTTCTTCTTGTCAACACATTTCAAAACTTTTTTGAAAAGCCTAAAACTTGAGTAAACTTAATTTTCATCAGTCTCCAAAAAGCGATCTTACTAACCACGAATTTATTAGTTGAGAAGCCTGTTGCTTAATTCAATATTAATTCTTTACTGGTAAAATTAATTTGCCTCCTTTTCAAATAGATTACAAGTAATTAAAAATCCGAATTATTATTCCAATCCTCTCACTGTTTACACCAAGGCTTCCCATACCCCAAAACCAGTGGCTTGGTTTGGTGATGGCAAGGGGGGGGGGGGGTTACCCCCAACAAATTGAAGAAAAAAAAAATTATATAGCCGATGCCCCTTGACTTTTTAGATGTGGACCTTTTTTGCCGCCAAAAAAAAATGCATAAAATACTGGAGCTGTGCTCCTATCAAAAACCCCAAGGCACTTTCAATAACACCAATACCCCAAGGCACTCTCCTAGAATCCCTCCAATGAAAAGAAAAAAAAAATTAAAGAAATAAATTTGAGTCGATGAACAAATTATTCTGACTGGAGGAAATGGCTATTGATTTCACCTTCAGAATACTATTTTTTCATTATTGCCTGTTTAGATTTTCAACTAATCCCCGTTTTGGAATTTTTTGACAACATTACTCTCCTATTCATTCAAAGAAGTTATCTCGATCACAGCAACCATGTCTTAATGCCTAATATCTGCGAGTCGGCATCATGTTCTGTTTGACTAATTAACCTAATTTGAATGGCAGCGGGGAAGGGTAGTTTTTTGTCCAGTGATTTCTATCGAAGAGAGAGATACAAAGCCGAAAAAAGCAAAATAATAGTTGAATTATATACAAAATTCCAGATTTCTATTGCCTTTGGAGAAGGGCCTGAAACCACTGTCCTTGCGTAAGTACCTTATCTGGGGAGGAGACGATATGTCCGGAATAATCTTGAAAATTATATTTTATTTAACAAAAGTCTGAAACCTTGGGGATAAATGACCTTGCCTGTTTAAAAAATTTCTTGACCTTTATCAACCATGTATTCCAAACATATTTCTATATATTTATACTTCTAAATTCAATAATCTTTATTAATATGCACAGCTATATTATTCTTGGCTTGACTTGACTTGCTTTATTTACTACTAATTACAAAATAAACTATATACAAGCAACCGCCCGGGGAAGGCTCAAAAAGCCTGATGAAAGACGGCTGCAATCCACTAATTCTCAACCTCTCAAAATTATAATTCTCAAAAAAAAAAAAAGACCTGAAAAAAGACCTGAAAACTCCCTTTCAATTTAAACAATAATACCAAAAACTATGAAGAAAAGAAAAAAAAATTAAGACATTAATGATGACAATAATAATAAATTACCTCCCCTCTCCCAATAAATGTTTATTTATTTTTACTTTAAACGACCGAATGTGTTCAGCTTCCCGAACGTCAACTGGGATATCATTCCAAATAGCCGGAACCAAATACCGAATCCCGAAACCTGCACGTGTGGTGTCTCGATGCTCAACCGTAAAATTTTCCGCCTCTCTAGTCGCATACCTGTGGAGTGAACTATTTACGCGAAAAAAATTTGTAAAAACTGGAGGACATACATCATTCCAACATCTATAGGCAAAAATAGCAGCTAGGTAATCGCGAATCTGACTCAAGATTCAAGCTATAGACTTGCAATTTTCAGCAAATAAATGTGCAAATCAGGCTATAAAAAGAAAAAAAAATACATAACCTACACCGGAAACATGAATTTATGAAAAAGTTGCATTCGATGTAATCCTTGATTTTCCTAGGATCAAATTATAATTTTGGGACAAAGAGGGCAAATTTCTGTCGTTCGAAATTTCTATTATGGTCAATACTAGGATAGTCAGATGATGATAAGATGTCTTTAAAGCCTCCATGTTTCAGATTCAATGATGTGCCTTGAGGCGTTCATCTCTAAACATTCCTGCACTTCATAACCATAAACTGTTATTATAGACTGTTTATCCAATAAACTTCACAGCTAATGAGCTATATCCTCTAGTTGTGGACCAGCTGTTAAGGTGGAGGTCAACAGATTATTTTGTGGGAGCGGGACCTAAGGTCAAAAAAATACTTTTAGGCTCATAGTTTAAAAGTTTTTAAAAGAGGTGCTCTAGATGAACATTTTTTCTCTAGGTGCTCTAGATGCTCTAGATGAGCATCTCGAGGTGCTCTAGATGAACGAGGTGCTCGAGGTGCTCTAAGCTCGAATGCTCGAGGTGCTCTAGATGAACAGTTTTTAAAAGAGGTGCTCTAGATGAAGATGAACATTCAGATGAATGCAAATTTAAATTCTAAACTCCCTTCATTTGGCAGAATATATATATATATATCTAAGGATGTTGAATGAAGCGCACAAGAGGGGTTCAGAAAAGGTTGAAGCTTCCCTCTGATTGTGGAAACCAAGGTCTATTTAGGAAAATTCTGTTTTATTTTGAAATTAATAGCACTAAATGAAAACTTTTTCTCGAAAGATTATTATAATATTTTGACTTGAATTCAGAATGGGGATAATATTGGATTTTTATCAACAATTAACCCAAAAAAAAATTCAATTTAAAGTAAAGAACGACACTGAAACCTGAAAGAAACGGAATACACTAGTAAATGTGCCACCCCCTCTTCAAAACCCTGCTATTTGAGCTAACGTTTGGCTTTTTATTCCAATACTTCGAGAATGCTCTAGCACAAGGGCAATGAGAATGGCATTAAAACACAGTGTATTTCACAAAGAATGGTAAGGCGTATTGATATGCATTTGCTATAAACAATAAAATTTCCAGTTGAGAAAGTTAAGAAGGGAATTAGTTGGTAAAGCAAAAACCCGTAATTGGTCACTAACTATTTTTGTTCCACTGAATTTTTTTCAGTAGATGGGTTTTAAAACTACAGCGTAAAGGATGGTACAAAATAATTCCTCTTTGTTGACAGCTTTAATGTCGGTCGTTAATTTAACTTGATATTCAATGTTTTTCTTAATTTAATAACTTAAGAGAATAACTCTTAATAAGTGCAAGGATTTTGTGGAGGGAGGAGGAGTTGACAGAAGTCGGATTTTTCTTTTTCGAAGATTCTATTTTGCAGAAATTTTTTTTTAAGCCTTCTCAATCCCCACTTTAGGTATTTAAATTGCCTTTAACATTCATAGAGACTGATCGGTCGATATATAGGCCGCCATTGAGTATTTAACGGTGTCCAAAGACTCAATTGCAAACTTCCCAAAGTATGAAGAAATGTCCTTAGATATTAAATTTTGAGACTGTGAATGTGTAAATCTATATACTTGCTTTGTTTTTTTAGCGTATATGTAATAAAGTTACCTTTTAATATGTTCTAGACAACACTGTAATCTCGAAAATTTCTGTCCCCGTAGTAGCAATTATGACTGCACGGAAAGTGGGTAGAATGCAATATAAATGACAGACTAAACAGGCAGTTACAAACTTTGACCTTTGTGAAAGTATAGACTCCATTATTATGCGTTCGCTGCTTTAATTACATGGAATTAGCTCGAACGCAGCCATTTCATGTACCAAAACAAAACTTACTATTCATTTTTTTTTCTGTTCACATAATTACTTTTTCTTAAAGCAGCAAAAATATTTTTGAAAATAGATCAAACGTTTTGATTTTTATCCCATTTTGGAAAAATTTATCTTTTTTTATTACAAATTCTAAAATTTTGAACTTCCGTGGTCCTCTGATCCTTTTCTAAATTAAGTCCGAGCTTGTAGATTTTACTGAAAACTTCCTTGCCTTAGACCTCAGATCAAAGCGTGAGTCCAGAGGCACCTAGGGCATCAAGAAAGAGCCGCCAATCTTCCTGTAGGTTTGCTGCTGCCAGTAAATCCTACCACTGAGGCTGGATTGAGTCGTTCAGGTTTCGCAGATCTGTCTGATGCGTTCAGAGCATGGTATTTCTAAGCCTTCCTCTGTGGCATAAATCCAATGGTTGCCAGTGAAGCGCTGCATTTTGTAGCCCAGGATTGTCCATATACAGTACGCAGCCTAGGTATCTCCGTTGACGACTTCTTATTACATATGTCACAATAGGCTGGCCCGCTTTGTCGCAGATGGATTGGTTGGTTATTCTCTGCTGCCGCTGGATGTTGAGAATTCTTCTGAGACATGTGTTCTAGGAAGAAAAAATTCCCTTGTTCAAAATTCCTGGTTCAAGTGCCAAGTTTCGGTGCTTTCGCCCCTTTGAATGCACAAATCCTTGTATCTGCTGAAGGCAATTTAGAATAGTACATGACCCTTATGATTAAAATGGTTGCCATGATGTTTTGACTTGATGCTAAATAGGGAGTGGAGGGGTAAATAGGGATGGAAAGTGTTGTTAGTTACATTCTGTTCATATTATATTTAACGTTAATGAATAAATCTTATTTTAACTAAATCAAGCTTTTGAAAATAACCAATGATCAAAATTTTGATTTTTTTTCAGACAAACCTTATTGCTTATTCAATACCCCAAAGATACTGAAAATTGTATCCCCATCTCCAATATCAATCCGATCAGAAGTAAAGGCATACCCAGAAGTGATGAGTTTTACTTGGATTAAAAATTCAACCGGTAAAGTACTTGAGAAATCGAAGCAGCTTGGCGACACCAGTACGGTGGTGATAAATCCAATCAACTTTGGATATACTGAGACTTTTCTCTCTTTGGCAACCAACGAGATAGGAAGACAGTTGACACCTTGTGTTTTCCACGTGTTCTATGAAGGTAGTACAATGTAAACTGTTATTTCGAGTGTAGATTAGAAATGCATAGAATCAATACAGTTGTAATCACTTTGACACTTAAAAGTATAGCTTAAAAAAGGATAAAAATCCTCCAGAGCCATAGGTTGCGTTTAGGAGGTCGGATCAACAATTCTGTTGTTGGGTCTATTTTACAGGGACTGGTAGCAAGCCTGTTTATCAGCCTCACTGTGCTAACACTGGACTAAGCAGAACTTATTAATGTAAAAATTTGAAAGATTTAACAAATGATGCTGGTAGAGAAGGGGATTTGTTGATACTTGACACAACCATAAACAAAATGCAGCTCCTCCTCTATCTATTAAAATCCAGTTCCAAGCTGGAATGTGTCCTCCTCCCCACAATATATTTCTCATGTAATTCACCAATTTTTTCTTTCAGTTTAAATTTTTTTCAATTTA
The DNA here is from genome assembly GCF_049724085.1 of Artemia sp. Qi Xiang Cuo. NCBI lineage: Eukaryota > Metazoa > Arthropoda > Branchiopoda > Anostraca > Artemiidae > Artemia > Artemia sp. Qi Xiang Cuo. The sequence goes on along the minus strand of NC_142801.1, from coordinate 76,634,260 downwards.
AATTTATGTTCAATTTTGTCTTTATATTTATGGGAAAGGACTTTATTTATAAATAACTGCTGTAAGTGTAAAAAATGCATTGAACCCTAAATGCTTCTGTAGATTTAAAGTAGGCGCTACGTAATTATAGTGGTAAATTAAACATAGATGGGCGCATTTGGGAAACAGCTAGAAACTTTAATTTTAATCCATTTCAAGGGTTATACTGCACAGAGTAAAGCCCTGTGGACCAGGGGCATAATTTGCCATTGGTCAGGGGGGCAACTTCCCCACTCCAAAACAATTTTCTCCACACAATACCCCACTTTGCGCCCTCCCCCCCCCCCAGCTGAAATTTAGTTTCTTGAAAAATATTGTAAAAACTAAGATAAGCCTGCATAATTCAAGGATCCACAGAAACGGGTCAGTTTTCTTTAGTATATATTTGCCTTTGTGGTTTTATATGGCTTATTTTTCAGTATTCTCTGTCATTTTCACTTGATTTGGGAAAATTGACTCAAAATTGTTGGTTAATACCGACGAATATTAACATAAAATCTAAATACAAAGCAGGGAAATTTAAGGATGGCCATCTAACACTTGTTTTGTTACACCAGCAAATACACGTTAATATTTGGCTAATCGTAATTACATACTGTTGCCAAATGCTAAATTCTAATGGACTGAGAATCTAAACCAACATACATCGCTGTTTGTTTTCTTTAGGTCCACCTCAAAGGCCAGAGAACTGCACATTGGCTCAGCCTCATTCCGCAATTTATACCCTGACATGTCTACCTCCTGTTCGACACCGACCTGACTATTACCTGTTGCAAGTACAAGACGTAGAAACGAGTGACATAATATTCAACATTACATCTTCAATACCCAAATTCACCATAATTGTAAAAGAACCAAATGGATTTATGAGTAAAGATTTGCGATTCGACACGGTGGTGAGTCTAGGAAAAAAGAAAGTTGTGAGTAGACTATTTGGAGTCAACCAATTTGGAATGAGTAGAAGTATTGACATATTTATTAATGAGGAAGGTGTTGCACATCTCAAGCAAGGTAATACATAGTCCGAAGGAGCACTTTACTTTTTCCTTCTGATTTCTTATGTAAACACATTAATTTTTATATAACGATATTTGTCATTTATTTTTTTTAAGTGGGACAGAAAGAGAAAGAGAGAGAGGGAGAGAGAAAGAGAGAGAGAGAGAGAGAGAGAGAGAAAGAGAGAGAGAGAGAAATAATAAAGGTACTAGGGAGAGAGAGATGCAAAACATATTGCAGGTTAGTATAAGGTCTTTGGTTCTAAAATTTACGCATCAAATACTCCATGGGAAAAAGGGAAAAGTATTTAGTGCTTTACCTAATTCTTTTGATTTGTGTAGTCTCTTTGCAATTTGTTCACATTTAATTCTAGTTTTTCGCAATTTAACTCTTTAACAAGCTTTTGTGTTTTATTTCTCAACAATTTTATATACTATTTTATTAATTTTTTTATAATTTAAAAATTTTGTGAGTTTTCAAGCATCGAATTTTAGGAATTTAACCATGTGTTAAACTTTTAGATTAATGATTTTGCCTTATATAAGTTGTTATTTTTCAAAAATATCACATTTTCAAAATATCAATTTCTATTTAGAGGCGAAAAGGTGATAGCTAATTAGTCTAAAAGTAAACAATACAAAATTAGAAACCACGATACAATCAGAATAGTCAAAAAACCAAAAGATGATTTTAAAATTAGAAAAAATTCAAAACGCCGAAACCAAATAGGCACTACAACTACTAATAACAACTGATTACATCACCAAGCCCCCAGAGACTAACGCAGCTACGCACGCTTCTCCTCCATCCCAATCTATTAAAACCATCCCTCTTTACAAACTCCGAAAATTTTCCTATTTCCTTAGGACTTTCTCCTACCAAGTTTTAGGGCGACCTGCTTTTCGTTTGGTCCTAGACAGTGGGTCGACAAGGACAATCCTTTGCAATTTGTCATCCTTCATCCGCAGAACCCGTTCAACCCATATCATCATTTCTCTCATTATAGCCCTAGAAAGCGGAATTGAACCATATTTTTCGTGCAGCTTACTGTTTCCTTCCTTAACCGCAGCAATGCTATTCCTGTACATAGCAATAATCACTTTAATGTATTAATCTGGTATACCATACAATATACGACTTCACTAAAGCTCTTCTATCGGCTGAATTAAACGCTTGCTCATTATCTATAAAACTGAGGACTAGAGGGGTCTGATTATTTAGAAACTTCTCGATTACATATCTAAGAGTGAAAATTTGGTCTACGCACCCTCTACTCTAAGACCACACTGTTTCTCTCTTAAAACTTTATATCATCTCTAAGTCTAAAAAGTATCATAATACTAAGTATTTTGCTTCCCACAGAAGCCAAGCTAAAGCCTCTATAATTATAGCACTCACTCATATCAGGGGTGAACCCAGCGATAAATTTCAAAGGGGTTGGGTTTTTTTTTTTTACTGAGGGATGGTAGTACTGGTTAAAAAGGGGAAACAAAGTTCTTAGAATATAAGGTACATTCTTTATTGAGGCAACACTGTAAACATATAATTATAAAATAAAATCAAGGTGCCTTTTTGCTGTGGGCTAGTTTCTCCAATTGTCTTTTTCATTGACTGGAACATCCCTGTGTATGGATAATAAGGCCAATTCATTAAGCTGTTCCTGATCTGAGACACTCCGGGTATAAGATTTCACTCTTCACAGGGTAGAAAAAGAACGCTCGCACGTAGCTGTAGTGACGGGAACGGTTGCACCAATCTTCAAAAATTGATGAAGAGTGGGGAAAATATTCTTATCACATTCTTTTAAGCACGTTATGAAATATTTTGGTGCCATGTTTACCGACTGTATTCACATTCTCCTCCACAGATCTAACTCAGTGTGCAAGCTTCCTATATAGCTGCCTGCATCAAGGAACCAAAAATTAATCTGAATATCTGATATATCCGACATTCTTTCTTCATGAAGGGAAATACAGTGCTGAGGAAATAGGTATTGCAGTGACTCCAGCAATTATCTGTGACTAAAGAATCGCTGACGCAGCTACTGCAGAAAGTAGTCCATAAATAGGATGAACATAAAAAGTCGGTAAGGCGTTTCAGGATCATCCGACGCTGTTGGGTAGTTATTCCTATAGGTGTGTTTGCAGCTCATCTGGGCACTTTAATACTGCTTTCATAATCTTAAAACAGTTCAGTTCCTTCAGTGAGGAGTGGATTAAACATAGCTTCACTCCTCTCTCTTATGTCTCTAGCCTTGCTCTGAAGTTCGTCAGAGTGTTTAAGAAAGTATACGAGATCTATTGTTTCTGATTGCAAAGATGTCGACAAATTGTGAGACAGACTAAAAACTTTACTGACAGTAACCATAGCTGCAACCAAACTGCATCTCTCAATAATAGACAGCAAAGAATAAGCTTTGCTTGAAGAATCAGAATCTGAATAAGGATATTCATGAATTTCCCTCATAGCCTTACAGATAATAATGAAAATCTTTTTATACAAAATGGTCGCTTCTAAGTGCTCCACCCATCTAGTCTCGCAAAATTTATTCAATCTTATTCCTTTTATCCCTGGGATAAGATTACTTTCTTGGACGAATTGTTTGAAAATTGCAGAGCGTTTGGGTGAAATTCTAAAGAAATCAATTACTTCTTTTGAAGTTCCTAGATAATTTTTTATAACAGGCATGTTGTATGAAGGACACAGGGCTAAGTTTAAGGTGGGACTCGCACAGTGAAAATAGACTGCCTGGGGAACAATTTCATGGAGTATAGATGCACAGCCTTGAAACTCATAGATGAAGCTCTAGCATATCTTTGACCACTTAAGTATTTTAGTTCCATCCCATTCCAACTACGGTATGTATCAACCAACCAAGGTCTGCTATCAACCAACTATTTCTTTTTGAAAAAGTCTAGAATAGTTAATTTATGTTTTGGAATAATGGACGATTAATTAAATAACAGAAGCGTGGACCCTCTATAGAATGAATTTGGTTAGCTTTAATGATAGTTTTGCTTTAAATTTTATTTTATAAAATGAATGAATCATTCAGTTTTTATCCTCATCGCAATAAGATTAACAGCGTACATATCCTTTTGTATTACTCAAGAGTTTTTTATATTATCCTAAGGGACCCATTTCCCAAATTTAAGGGGGGATGTATCCCTGTTATCACCCCTGAGATCGCCCCTAACTCTTATCACCTTTCTTATGAAGGGGTTTAATTAGAATTTTCCTAAAAACGCCATAGCCTTATATTTTTAAATCCTGGTAGTACTGTCACTAATTCTTCCTCACAAACTAAATCTTCCTATACATAATGCGACATTCTATGCGACAAGCCTCTGGCTTCTTTCTCTTATTGAATAAAATAAAATAAATAAATAAAAGTGTCGAAATTGTTTATTCTTTGCCGTATTTTTACCTGTAAGTCTATCACGTTTTAGCACATTCTCAAAATGTGCTAACAATCTCTCTTTAACTCTTTCCTTATCACTAGTTGTGGCGTCATTCCTGTCTTTAACTGGGACAAGTTCTAATTGACTATTAATTCTCCATTTGCTAACATGCCAGTAAAATATTTTACTAATATGCCTTCTGGCTGCATCTTCCAGATATTCGGCAATTGGCCTCCACTTCACGCCTTTTTAATTCATTTTTAATGTTTTTTCCATTCTCTACACATTTTTCTTATTTTCATATGACCTGTCACTCATATAGTTCTTGTATCAACCCCTCCTCCTCTCTATTCAACATTAAGCATTTTCACTAATATTCCTAGCTGCGTTCCAAACTTTCCTCCCTAAAACACCATCTGCGACTTCACAAAGTATTTTCCTAAAATTGATCCATTCATCTTCTACATTGTTAAAATTTAGACACTTCAGTTTAGTATTCAACTATTCCGGAAAAGTTTCTCTCAAATTCTCACCCTGGAGTCTACCAACTTCAGAGTTTCCCGGAATGCAATTACCCTTCCTAAATTACATCTTTAAATTAACCGTAGATACTACTAGATGGTGATCTTTGCTTTTAATATCAATAAAAGCACTCCTATATACCCTAGAATTTTGTACTGATCTTTCCAGTCTTCAGTTTACAATAACATATTCAAAAAGGTTAGCTGTCTTTACATCATGTGATTACTATGCTAACTTAGGGGTCATTTTATGACTAAATACGGTATTGATTTATAACTAGTTTGATATACCTGCAAAATTGCAACAGTCTGAAACCACCAGGGATTTCTTTTCCTACACAAAAATTACCTAAGCTAGGATACCATATATTCCTATTTCTACCAATCTGGGCATTACAATTCCTTAATAAAAATGCAATATTTCTACCTAGAAAACTGTCTATTTGTTCCTGTACCTGTAAGTAAAACTCCTCTGAGTCACTACTATCTTCATCAGTAGGTTCTACAGGGGCAAATACTACTATTATTGATACCCTGCACTTTTTAGTCATACAATGAGTGACTAGCATTCTATTATTAATACCTTCCCAGCCTAAAAAGGACTTGGCAGCTTCTTTAATCATCATGAACCCAACTCCTTACCTATGCACCCCATCGTTATTGCCTGAGTAAATAAATGTTATATCACCTAATCTCATGTTTACCACCCCTGGGATGCAAGATATATATATATATATATATATATATATATATATATATATATATATATATATATATATATATATATATATATATATATATATATATATATATATATATATATATATATATATATATATATATATATATATATATATATATATATATATATATATATATATATATATATATACAAGTGAGCAATAAGTATATCCTTATAAGTGAGCAATAATTGTGTATATGTGTATATATTCTATTTCTCGAAAACGGCTTCATATTTTTTCGGGAATATTGGTATCTTAGTATATCCTTGCACAAAATAAACGAACTAAATAGGTCAGATTTGGTTTTTGCAAATGAAGTCATGTACTCTGTTAGTACATCAAATAAGCACTTCTTATGACATCATATATGACATCACATAACAATTTTCTTGTATGATGTCATGCATAGTATAAATAAGACTGTTGAGTTTTCAACGCAATAGTTATTTATATAATGTTGGAAGGACCAAAAAATGAAAATTTGCAGTTGCAGTTACTATAAATGATGATTCTTTGCAACAAACATCTTAACTATCAGACGTGATAAGATGTGAAATTCGATAACCTGGACCATCAATTGTGACAACACCAATAAGGACAGCTAAAGCAAATTCCATTGCTAAATTGTCTGAAATAATCAAAATCCAAAAGAATGTCAAAAATGAAAATGAAGAGCAAAGACACGGGCGTTTAGAATATATGCGAAAACGACAATTAGAACGTGTTAAAAATGAAAATGAAGAACAAAGACACGCGCGGTTAGAAGACATACGAACCGAGCAAGTGAGCGAGTCAAAAATGAAAATGCAGAGCAAAGACACACACGGTAAGAAAAAAAGCGCTAGCGATTCAGAACTGAAAATGAAAAGACGCGTGGTTAGAAGACATGCGACGCCGAGCATGTGAGCAAGTCAAAAATGGAAATGAAGAGCAAAGACACACGCAATTAGAAGACATGTGACACCGAACATGTGAACGAGTCAATGAATATCAACCTGGACTGCGAGAATCAAAACGTTTTAAAATTGAAAGTGATAGTGATAAGGATTGGGATTTTGACATGGATAAGGTCATCAGTGCCTACCATACTTTTGTTAAAAAAACAAAGGATTGGCGATATGTATTTTATTATGACGAAAGATAAGCCGAGGTAAAACAAACCAAATAAATTGAAAATGATAGCGATGATGATTGGGTATTGGATCTTAACATGGATGAGGTCATCAATGGCTATCATACCTTTGAAAACCAAAAATATGAATTTGATAAATCGTTGGAAGAAAAATAAATGTTGGTCTCACCACCTGAACAATTAAAAGAAACAAAGGTTCGGTGATATATCTTTCATGATGACAAAAGGCAAGCCAAGGCGAAAGAAGAAGTCTTTTTCCACTACCTGACCAATATTGTCTGCATTTAGAAGACAAGCGACAGTGAGAAGAATTTGGGGATGGTTGCTATTTTTGTCATTTGTTTAGAATCTGCGCTTTAAGCCATGTCCTTGGCCGTACTCTTTTCTGTGGATATTTTGTTACTTTTTAACAATATGTGTTGGTAATTAATAATTATTCATTCATATTGTTTGTTTGTTCTAGTATTACCGGTAGAAAAGGAATCAGATACAATACTAAAATAATCAAAAATTATTCTATATCGTAATGATCCTTGCAGCATCGCAAAATACGAAGGAAAGAAATTCAAAATCTAACAGATTATCCATAAAGTATTTGAAATTAGGGTATAGCGTTAATGATGTTCGTATTATCAATTTAGTGTCCCCTGCAAGACTGGGGTTCATAAGAAAAATATGAGTCCTATCTTACATAATTTTTGAGACAACACAGGCTATACGTGCCAGAGCGAGAAAACTTATTAGAACGAAGAAAAACCAAGAAAATTGAAGCCACTAAAAAAAGGATGAAAAAGCCAATATGTCAGTCAAAACCACCACTAAACCGTCCATATTGCGAAAACAAGAAAAAAACCTTGATGCAAGTGCACTGGACAATATAAAAAGACAAACATTAAATTTCCTGACCTAACGAGATTTCTGATACTACTTTGACTCGAAGGAGATTAGCATTCAAAAAGGTCTTGCACAAAATGGATTCCAAATTAAAGGTTTAATCTGCGATTTAATATCGGGCTTTTTATTCACTTGGCTTTTTACTGTTACTAAGAAAAGGCTTCTTCCGTTTTAGTTTCTTTAAGGTTGTTGTTCGATATTGTCCTTTGTGCAGGGCCATATCCAGCACTGTTTTTTTTTTTGGGGGGGGGGGGGGACAAAAAGAGTAGTGATTATTGAGGTTTCTATGTGCAAAAATGTGTTTATGTGTATTTTGTTACTTTTTTGCAAGTCGAACAAAATATGAGGGGAAGGGTCCAAATTGGGTAACCCCTCCTGAATACGGCCATTTCTCTATATATTTGTTTTGTATATAAATGATGTATACATTGCACCGAGATGTCTAGGTGTTTCTTTCTTTTTCACTGGCTGTGGTTTACTACGTTTGTTGTTCAAAACTTCCTATTTTTGCAAAGCCTGTCTAAAAGTAACAAAATCAGATTCAACGCTATAGCGTTGCCTATAGTGAAGGCCATACGGCTCCAATGTTTTATTTATATTTATTTATTTTTTCCCAGAGGAACTTCATTTGGAAGGGGTCGTCGTATAAACTTCAAAGGGGGCTCATTCGATTGGAAATAGAGAGTTCTAGTGTCCTTTTTAAGGGTAAAAAGGGATTGGAAGGCAACTAAGACCCCTTCCACGCCACTATTTCCCCAAACACATCCAATTAAAATTTTGAGATAGCCTTTTGTTCTACGTAGTTGATTTCTGGATAGAAATTATGTCTTTTAGGAGGACACTCCCCTCCCAGCCCTCAGGGCAAGGGCTGTAATTTATGCCCTGGGGCATATAAGCTTCTTATAGAAAACTTTGTCGTAGGAACTTCAAAAAAGGCTGATTCGATTGGAAATCCCAAGGGCTAGTGCCCTTTTTACTAGTCTAAAGTGATTGGAGAGCAACTAACCCCCCTCTCACGCCCATCTTTTCCCCAAAAACATCCAATAAAAATTTTGAGTTAGCCATTTTGTTCAACGTAGCTGAAAATTCTGGAAATTAGGTCTTTGAGGATGACAGCCCCTCTACAGCCCTTAGGCAAGGGTTGTAAGTTATGCTCTGGTGGCATATAAGTTTTTATAGAAAGCGCTGTCGTAGAAACTTCATAAAGGGCTCATTCGATTGGAAATTTAAATGACTAGTGTCCTTTTTATAGTCGAAAGTTATTGGAAGGCAACTAAGACCCCTTCCATGCCCACCATTTCCCCAAAAACATCAAATCAAAATTTTGAAATAGCCATTTTGTTCAACGTTGTTGAAATTTTTGGAAATTATATCTTTAAGCAGGACACTCCCCCCACAGTTTTCAGGGCAAGGGTTATAATTTATGCCCTGGGGGCACATATGGTTCTTATGGAAGGTATGCTCGTATAAACTGCAGAGAGGGCTCGTTTGATTGGAAATTGAAAGTTCTAGTTAACTTTTTAAGCATCAAAAGATATCGGAGGATAACCAGCCACCCCCACGCCCTTTTTTCCCAAACGTATCCAATAAAAATTTTGAGATAGCTCTTCTGTCAAAAATAGTCTATAGATCATATAACAAAAACTCCGGTGTCAACAAAACCCCCCAGGGCGCGGAGGCAGGCGTTGTAATTTATGCCCTGGGGGCATATATGGTTCTTATGAAAGGGATGCTCGTATAAACTTCAAAGAGGGCTCTTTCGATTGCAAATTGGAAGTTCTAGTTTACTTTTTAAGAGACAAAAGAGATTGGAGGGCACCTAGCCCCCTATCCAGGCCCTTTTTTCTCAAATCCATCTGATAAGAACTTTGAGATAGCCATTTTCTTAAAATAGTTCAAAGACCATATAACGAAAGCTCTGGGGTCACCGCTGCTCCCCAGGGCTCGAGAGCAGGCGTTGTAAGTTACTCCCTGGGGTAATATATGGTTCTTATGGAAGGGATGCTCGTAAAAACTTCAGAGAGGGTTCATTTGTTTAGAAATTGAAAGTTCTAGTTCAGATTTTTAGAGTCAAAAGAGACTAGACCCCCACACCCCTTTATCCCGAATGCATCCGAAAATTTTTTTGAGACAACTATTAAGTCAAAAATTGTTCAAAAGTCAGATAACAAAAACTCACGTGTCAACACAACCCTTCAGGGCCCGGGGGCAGGCGTTGTAATTTATGTCGTGGGGCATATATGGCTCTTATGGAAGGGATGCTCGTATAAATTTCAGAGAGGGCTAATTTGATTGAAAATTGAAAGTTCGAGTTCACTTTTTAATAGTCAAAAGAAATTTGAGGGCAACTAGCCCCCCCCCACACCTTCTTTTTCCAAACCCATCAGATGAAAATTTTGAGATTGACATTTTGGTAAAGAAAAAATAGTAGGCCTACAAAGGTCGGATAAGAAAAACTCCGGTGTCAATACAACCTCCCAGGACCCGAGGGAAGGCGTTCTATGTTATGCCCTAAAGGCATGTATGGTTCTTATGAAAGGGATGCTCATATAACCTTCATAGAAGGCTCATTTGATTGGAGCTTGAAAGTCCTAATTCACTTTTTAAGAGTCAAGAGCTTTAAGGGCAACTAGCCCCCCCGCGCCGTTTTTTCCCAAACCCATCCTCTACAAATTTTGAGATAACCATTTTTTAAAAATTATTCAAAAATTAGATAAAAAAAACTCTGGTGTCAACACAATCCCCCAGGGCCCGGGGGGGGGGTTAAAGTTGTAAGTATTGTCCTGGGGGCGTATACGGTTCTTATGGAAGAAATGGTCGTATAAACTTCAGAGAGGGCTCATTTGATTGGAAATTGAAAGTTCTAGTCCACTCTTTAAGATTGAAAAGATATCCGAGGGCAACTAGCCCCCCAAAACACCCTTTTTCCCCCAAGCCCTTGCGATAAAATTCTCAAATAGATATTTCATTAAAAATAGTTCAAAGGTCAGATAAGGAAAACTCCTGTGTTGACGCAACCCCCAGGACCCGGAGGCTGGCTTTGTAAGTAATAATCTTGGGGTATATAAGGTTTTTATAGAAGGGATGCTCGTATAAACTTTGGAGAGGGTTCATTTGATTGGAAATTGAAAGTTCTCGTTCACTTTTTACGATTCAAAAGAGATCTGAAAGCAACTGCCCCCCCCTCTCCACGCCCTAAATGCATCAGATAAAAATTTGGAGATAGAAATTTTGTGAAAATTAGTTCAACGTTCAGATAACAAAAATTCTGGTGTCGACACATTCCCAGGGCCAGGGGGTAGGCGTTATAAGTTATTCTCTGGGGGCATATATGGCTGATAAGGAAGGGATGCTCGTATAAACTTCATAGAGGGCTCATTTGATTGAAAATTGAAAGTTTTAATTCACTTTTTAAGAGTCGACAGTTTGGAGGGCAGCTAGCCTCCCCCAAACTCCATTTAATTTTTTCCCAGAGGCACTTCATATAGAAGGAGTCGTCGTATAAACTTCAAAGGGGGCTCATTCAATTGGAAATCGTGCCCTTTTAAGGGTCAAGGGTGATCGGAGGGCAACTAGCCCCCTCCCCCATGCTCTTTTTACACAAATATATCTGATAGAAAATTTGCGGTAGCTATTGCATCCGATAAAATTTTTGAGATAGTGAAACTTAGTAAATCTTAAAACGAGTGAAACTTAAATTGAATATACAAATCAAGCTTGAAACGAACAAAAATACTACAAACAAGAGTTTGGGTATCGCCTCCTTCTCTCACTGTAAAAGTCGAAAACCTACTGCGTCAGGGAGGGGACAGCCCCTTTCATATATGGAATAATTTCTGTTCGTTTTAAGTTTTAATGTCGTTCCTTACTTTCAGTTAAAACAACTTTTTTTTTTTATTTAATTTTTGAACGTTTTTTAATTAATTCAGGTTTTGATTTTGGCTCACTGCACATGAATAATTAAAACCAAATTTGAATATTAGTTTACTTTTATTTGGTTAAATCGCTTTCTCGAAACCTGTTTAATTTTATTTACGAACGTTTTTATTAGTAATAAATATACGTAACTTACGAATTAACTTACGTAACGAACTTCTATATTCATATATTTTTAATACGTATATTAGAGGGTTCGCCCCCTAATCAATACCTTGCTCTTTAAGCTAAAGTTCGAATTTTGTTCCAATTCTTTAAAAATGACCCCTTAATCACACCTGCCGTTAATTAGAATAAATAGCTCTTATGAAAGTACTAAATAATCTTTGGATTAAAGAGCGAGGTATTGACTTGGGGGTGAAGCCAATCCTATACGTAATGTTTTCTGTCGTTTTAAGTTTTGATGTTGCTCCTTACATTCAGTTGAAAAACTTGTTTTTTATATATAATTTCTGATCTTTTTTAAATAATGCTGGGAAATCCGGCGCCCCCTTCATAGCAATGCCCCTTCACCCATTAAAACTTCCTCCATGGAAAGATCCTCCCACATAACCCTCTACCCACTCCCCATCCCCCCCCATTACCTGAAAAAATCCCCCCTGAAAACGTCTGTATACTTCCCGATAACCAATACTATATGTTAACATTGGGTAAAGTTCATAACTTTCAGCCCTCCCCCGGGGACTTCGGGGGATTAAGTCATCCTAAAAGACATAGTTATCATATTTTCGACCATGCTGAACAAAATGGCTATCTCAAAATTTTGATCGGGTGACTTTGGGAAAAAATGAGCGTGGGAGGGGGCCTAGTTGCCCTCCATTTTTGGGTCACTTAAAAAAGGGCACTAGAACTTTTAATTTCCGTTCGAATGAGCCCTCCCACGATTTTCTAGGACCACTGGGTCGATACGATCACCCCTGGGGAAAAAAACAAACAAACAAATAAACACGCATCCGTGATCTTTCTTCTGGCAAAAAATTCCACATTTTGTAGATAGGAGCTTGAAAGCTCTGCAATAGGGTTCTCTGATACGCTGAGTATGATGGTGTGATTTTCATTAAGGTTTTATAACTTTTGGGGGGTCTTTCCCCCTTTTTTCGAAAATCAGCCAAATTTTCTCAGGCGCTTAACTTTTGATAGGTAGGACTAAACTTGATGAAGCTTCTATATTCGAAATCAGCATTAAAATTTGATTCTTTTGATGTATCTATTGGTATCAAAATTCCGTTTTCTACAGTTTCGGTTACCATTGAGCCGGGTCGCTCCTTGCTTACAGTTCGTTACCACGAACTGTTTGATCTCCTGATCATTCATAAGAAGTGTCAGTACTATGAAATAGCAATTTTAAGAGGAGAAATTTATAAAATCTAAAACTTAGCTTTCAACGATCGTTTTGATGGTTCAACTTTAAACTTATACGGAAATTTCCCGATTGACAGTCCTAGGACCATGTCAAGAATTTACAATAAATGCTCTGCTACTTTGGTACTCTGCCAAAATCTAGTTCGGCCAATTTCTAGTTCTTACAACAGATTTAAGCGTCAAAAGCATCACGATGAAGAATAACAGATTGCCAAAGAATTTGATTTTTGGCAATCCATCTGGGATGAAACGAAAAGCAGATTTTCCCGAATGGGTAGGGAAGATGAACTCAAAAAAGGATCTAATGGAAATAAACTTTTATGGTAGGAGGTTAAGAGCGAAGTTTTGAATAGATCGAGACGGAGGAGGAGCTTGCGCAGATGTGCTGGCCTTATGGGGCTTTGTGCTACATTAGGATGTTAGCAGTGGTAGAAAAGCCATTATAAATTAATTAGAATTCAAGAAGCTCTTGATGATGTCATTAAATTAAAAGCTATCGTTTTTAGAGAAACCATTCATACGTATTTTCATTATACTAGAAAATACGAGTTTTTGAAAGCATGAAACCAGCTTGTAGATTCAAAAAATAAACCAATAAGTGATAAGAAGGTTATGCTGTTCCATAGTCCAAGTCACCAGGAAGACATCAGAGTGTTAAGTTTAAATATAGTTTTGCTAAAAAATAGAGAATAAAACAGTTCGTGGTAACGAACTGTAAGTAAGGAGCGACCCGGCTCAATGGTAACCGAAACTGTAGAAAATGGAATTTTGATACCAATAGATGAATCAAAAGAATCAGATTTTAATGCTGATTCAAATATATAAGTTTCATCAAGTTTAGTTCCACCTATCAAAAGTTACGCGCCTGAGAAAATTTGGCTGATTTTCGAAAAAACAGGGAAAGACCCCCTAAAAGTTATAGAACCTTAATGAAAATCACACCATCATATTCAGCCTATCAGAGAACCCTATTGTAAAGGTTTCAAGCTCCTATCTGCAAAAATGTAGAATTTTGCATTTTTTGCCAGAAGAAAGATCACGGATGCGTGTTTTTTTGTTTTTTTTTTGTTCCCGGATCAATACGGATGAACGTATTGATCCAGTAGTCCTAGAATATCATGAGAGGGTTCATTCGAACGGAAATTAAAAGTTCTTGTGCCCTTTTTAAGTGACCCAAAAAATGGAGGGCAACTAGGCCCCCTCCCACGATCATTTTTTCCCCAAAGTCACCCAATCAAAATTTTGAGATAGCCATTTTGTTCAGGATGGTCGAAAATATGTTAACTATGTCTTTTAGGATGACTTAATCCCCCGAAATCCCCAAGGGGAGGGCTGAATGTTATGAACTTTACCCAATGTTAACATATAGTATTGGTTATCGGGGAGTATACAGACGTTTTCAGAGGGGATTTTTTCTGGTAGGGGGGGGGCGTGGGTCGGGGGTTATTTGGGAGGATCTTACCATGAAGGAAGTTTTCATGGGAGAAGAGACATTGCTATGAAGGGGGCGCTGGATTTCCCAGCATAATATAAATAAAGATCAGAAATTATATATAAAAAAACAAGTTTTTTAACTGAAAGTAAGGAGCAACATCAAAACTTAAAACGACAGAAAACATTACATATAGGATTGGGTTCATCCCCTAGTCAATACCTCGCTCTTTAAGCCAAAGATTATTTAGTACTTTCATAAGAGCTATTTATTATTATTAACGGCATTTGTGATTAAGGGGTCATTTTTATAGAATCGGAACAAAATTCGAACTTTAGCTTAAAGAGCAAGGTATTGACTAGGGGGCGAACCCTCTGATATACTAATTAAAAATATATGAATATAGAAGTTCGTTACGTAAATTAATTCGTAAGTTACGTATATTTATTACGAATAAAAACGTTCGTAAATAGAATTAAACAGGTTTCGAGAAAGCCATTTAACCAAATAAATGTAAAATTAATATTCAATTTTTTTTAATTATTCATATACGGTGAGCCAAAATCAAAACCTGCATTAATTCAAAAACGTTCAGAAATTACATAGAAAAATAAGTTTTTTTAACTTAAAGTAAGGAACGACGTTAAAAACTTAAAAAGAACATAAATTATGCCGTATATGAAAGAGGCTGTCCCCTCCTTAACTCCTTAATCTTTACTCTGATGATTTCATCTTTCATAACTCTATTTTTTTTAAACAATGAAAAACTTTACCGTAAAGATCGAGGTGTTGAGAAGGGGGCATCTCCTTTCAAAAACAGAATAATTTCTGTTCGTGTTAATTTTCATTTTCTTTTCTTACTGTCGGTTAAAAAAAACTTGTTTGTTTTTTTTTAATCATATAAAGAGCCCACAGACGAACGTATTTATTTCAGAGAGGGAGGGGGATTAGACAAAATTCCAAGAATTACTGAATTACAAGGAAAA
The DNA here is from genome assembly GCF_049724085.1 of Artemia sp. Qi Xiang Cuo. Taxonomy (NCBI): domain Eukaryota; kingdom Metazoa; phylum Arthropoda; class Branchiopoda; order Anostraca; family Artemiidae; genus Artemia; species Artemia sp. Qi Xiang Cuo. Next base: position 76,618,818 of record NC_142801.1, on the reverse strand, counting down.
TTCAAGTTATTACAGTTTCCGCTGAACTTATAAAGTAAGTATTATTTTTAATATTTCGGTATAGTACATGTCCAAAAGCTACTACATTCATACACAGGCTCTACTGGAAGATTTGGCTTGGAATAGCCCATTAGTTATCAAATCGAAGAAATGAATAAAAGCTTATCTGGAGGCAGGCATTTACGCAAGGAGACGGATGAATTTTTGTCAGCGTCCGTTTATTATCTATCGTTTTTTCCCCCAATATGTAGCTTTTGTAAAATCTATAAAAGTTTTCTTTAACAACAAAAAGTTTTTTGTTTACTATTGCGGTGATGACTGTCAGATGCATTAGCGTTTAAGATGCCTTCAAAGGCGAACTTAATTACTTACTTACTTTTATAGTATCAAGGATTATTTAAATACCCAGTAAAATTTGACTTGCGTAACCTTTAAAGTACCAAAGACAGTGAAAAGGAAATCTGATTGCTTTAATCGTTGAAGTGAAAACTTACACAACCCTATTTGTTCAATTAGATAGGAAAAATCAGGAATTTAATTTTCAGTGAAAAATCCCCCCATATACAATGATGCAGTTTTCAGCAGTAACGATGGCACAAATGAATGTGAATTGTCAGTTGAATATACATATACTGATATTTGATAATCAAAATGTTAATATTATTCGATTGATTAAAGCTATGAAAGTAAAAACATTTATATTTTATTCAGTAAAGTGCAAATTATGTTCTGGCCTTGGGAAGGTATAGGGGTTTTGAGCCCTACTCTTGTTAATTTCTGCTCGTTTTGAGTTTAACTCGGTTATTTATTGTAATTTCTGTTCGTTTTGCGTTTCATTTATTTATCGATGCTGATTTGTGCTAGTTTCATGTTTGGTAGGTTATTTTATTTTTTTCTCACTTTTGGTTTAATGGAGTTCTTTACTTTTCTTTGAAAAACTAATACAATGGAAAAAGTTTTTTTTAATTAATATGAAAAATAAACCAATAAGTGATAAGAAGGTTATGCTGTTCCATAGTCCATGTCACCCGGAGGCGTCAAATCAGAGTGTTAAATTTAAATATGCATTTGCTAAAAAAAAAAAAGAGAATCATATACTTACTTGTATTTGTGCCTGAGCTTGAACATGTCCAATGTACTTAGCGTCCAATTCGTTCGTTATTGTAGTAAGCCAATAGTCTCTGTTGTTTGCGAGTGGCACAATCAGATCAAGCCAGAAATTTTCTCCATCTTCGCCCATGCTTCTTGAAGCCACCAAGTGGGTCTAGGTCAGCCTTAATGCAGCCGAGCCACGTTTTCTTCTGTCCTCCATGTCACTTTTTCCATCCCGGAAGAGGCGTTCATCTGAGGGCTTCATTGACGAAGGTGTGCTGTGGGCGACGAAGTGTATAGCCGAACCATCGGAGTCTTCTTTGTTTAATTATAGTGGCCAAATCAGAACTCTGATAGCAGATTTTTGGAGTTCGACATTGCTGACACGATCACGGAGTTTAGTGCCAATGATTCTCCTTAAACATGAATGGTCAAATACGTTGAGGGCTTATTATTTTTGATGCTTCGGTATACTACATGTCCAAAAGCTACCACATCCATACACAGGCTCTGCTGGAAGATTTGGCTTGGAATAGCCCATTAGTTATTAAATCGAAGAAATAAATGAAAGCATATCTGGAGGCAGGCATTTACGCAAGGAGACGGACGATTTTTTGTTAGCGTCCCTGTATTATCTATCGTTTTTTCCATACAAATCCTCCATATGTACCTTTTGTAAAATTTATAAAAGTTTTCCTTAACAACAAAAACTTTTTGTTTACTATTGTGGTGATGACTGTCAGATGCATTAGCGTTTGGGATTTCTTCAAAAGCGAACTTAATTACTTACTTACTTTATAATTTTATAAATTATAATTGTATCAAGGATTATTTAAATACTCAGTAAAACTTGGCTTATGTAACCTTTAAAGTACCAAAGACAGTGAAAATGGAATCTGATTGCTTGAATCGTTGAAGTGAAAACTTACACAACCCTATTTGTTTACAAAGTTACGAAAAATCAGGAATTTAATTTTCAGTGAAAAATCCCACCATACAAAATGATGCAGTTTTCAGCAGTAACGATGGCACTTAACAGAATTAAATAAAAAAAACAAGTTTTTTTAACGGAAAGTAAGGAACGACGTTAAAACTTAAAACGAACAGAAATTATTCCGTATATGAAGGGGGCTGTCCCCCTCCTCAACGCCTCGCTCTTTACGCTAAAGTTTGACTTTCTCACAACTCTATTTTTTTAAACAATAAAAAAACTTTAGCGTAAAGAGCAAGGCGTTGAGGAGGGGGACAGCCCCTTCATATACGGAATAATTTCTGTTCGTTTTAAGTTTTAACGTCGTTCCTTACTTTCAGTTAAAAAAACTTGTTTTTTTTATTTAATTTTTGAGTACAGTAGGGTTAAATAAAAAAAAACCTGTTTTTTAAACTGAAAGTAAGGAGCGACATTAAATCTTAAAACGAACAGAAATTATTCTGTATATGAAAGGGGCTGTCCCCTCCTCAATGCCTCGCTCTTTAGGCTAAAGTTTTTATTGTTTTAAAATATAAAGTTGTGAGAGAGTCCAACTTTTGCGTAAAGAGCGAGGCGTTGAGGAGGGGACAGGCCTTTCATATACGGAATAATTTCTGTTCGTTTTAAGTTTTAATGTCGCTCCTTACTTTCAGTTTAAAAAACTTGTTTTTTTTATTTAATTTTTGAACGTTTTTGAATTAATGCAGGTTTTGATTTTGGCTCACCGTACATGAATAATTAAAACAAAATTTCATATTATTTGGTTAAATGGCTTTCTCGAAACTTGTTTAATTTTATTTACGAACGTTTTTATTAGTAATAAATATACGTAACTTAGAATTAACTTACGTAACGAACTTCTATATTCATAAATTTTTAACACGTATATTAGGGGGTTCGCCCCCTAGTCAATACCCTGCTCTTTAAACTATAGTTCGAATTTTTTTTTCCAGTTCTTTAAAAATTACCTCTTAATCACAGTCAGTTGATCAGTTGAAAAACTTGTTTTTTTTTTATTTAATTCCTGATATTTTTATTTAATAATGCTGGGAAATCCGGGGCCCCCGTCATAGCAATGTCCCTTCCCCCATGAAAACTTCCTTCATGGAAAGATCCTTCCATATAGCCCCCGACCCTCTCCTTCCCCCACCTACCAGAAAAAATCTCCTCTGAAAAAGTCTGTATACTTCCCAATAACCAATACTATATGTTAACATTGAGTAAAGTTCATAACTTTCAGCCCTCCCCCTGGGGACTTTGGGGGATCAAGTCATCCTAAAAGACATTTTTATCATATTTTCGACCATGCTGAACAAAATGGCTATCTCAAAATTTTGATCGGGTGACTTTGGGAAAAAAATGAGCGTGGGAGGGGGCCTAGTTGCCCTCCATTTTTTTTTGTCACTTAGAAAGGGCACTAGAACTTTTCATTTTCGTTCCAATGAGCCCTCCCATGATATTCTTGGACCACTCGGTCGATACAAACACCCCTGGGAAAAAGAAAAAAAAACAAAAAAACAAAAAAAAAAATAAACACGCATCCGTGATCTTTCTTCTGGCAAAAAATGCAAAATTCCATATTTTTGTAGATAAGAGCTTGAAACCTCTACAGTAGGGTTCTCTGATACACTGAATATGATGGTGCGATTTTTATTAAGGTTCTATAACTTTTAGGGGATCTTTCCCCCTTTTTTTGAAAATCAATCAATTTTTCTCAGGCGCGTAACTTTTGATGGGTAGCACTAAACTTGATGAAAGTTATATATGTGAAATCAGCATTGAAATCTCATTCTTTTGATATATCTATTGGTATCAAAAACCCGTTTTCTAGAGTTTCGGTTACCATTGAGCCGGGTCGCTCCTTACTTACAGTTCGTTACCACGAACTGTTTGATAAGGAAGTTTGACCTTATCTTGGAGATGTACTTACTTCTTGGGAATCAGTAGATTGATAATATTTAATTTTATGGCCCGAAAAGTGTTGTCAAATTTATCTAATAAGTTTTACTTATGTGTTTTCACGGTTCAACATATCAACGCTGAAGAAAATTTACTATTTACTTCAAAAATTTACAACTTTGAAATATCCAAAAGAAAACCTTTGGATGGTTTCTATGATGGGCCCATGAGGGAACTTTTTTTTTAGTTTCATGTCTTTCATACTTCGAATATTTTATAAACGTAATTTATTGTCCCAATATTTAAGATGCTGTTTCAGAAGACCTTCAGAAATAATATTTTTATTTTTTCGTAAGTTTACTCCTAGAATCAAAAGGTTTATATGCAACGAACATATAACAATTCAAATTTAGAATGAAGAGAAATTACTACCAATAAAAAAAGAAAACCAAAAAGAACAGAAATATTCGCATGAAACATAAAAATAACAGATACTAGCAGAGATGAAGAAGTGAATTCAAAAACTAACAGAAATTAAAATTAATCTTTAAGTCAAAAATAAAACGAACAGCAGAAAGTTGAACGGGTTGTTTTCCAGTCCTGTCTTGTATTTACATATCAAGTCCTGTCTTATATTTCATTTCTTATATACCCATACCATGCTATTTGGGTTAAAAAAAAGAAATATTATTCTCTTTATATAAAGAGAATATAATATCTCATATATAAAGAGATATTTTTCAAAGGGGAAGTACCTTTTCTTATCCTTGACAAATTTTTTGGTATATTAGAGCTAAAACAACCTTTCACTCAAATAAACGTTTAAAAGAACGAATAATGTCGAAACCGAAAACATATTTGTCTATAGGTTCATGATTTGCAAATGTATTAGGTCACTGAAAATATGCTAATCCTAATTCGGGCGAATGAAAATTTGAAAATTCGCTCTTTTAACACTTCTTGGCACAATTTTGGTCTAAAAATAGTAAAACTTGGAAATTCTTTCAAAATTCGGGATTTTGACATTAATAGATACATCATAAGAATCGGCCTCTTATGCTGATTGCAAATATTTAAGACTTAGAAAGTTTAGCATTGTCCACCAAAAACGACGAGCCTGATAAAATTTGCCTGATTTTCGAAAAAGGGAGGAAATACCCCCTAAAAACCAAGGAATCTAAATGAAAACCACAACATCAGATTCATCGTTAGCCACGACTCTCAACTTTTTCATCACTTTCAAAAATCCGTTAATTTTTGAATTAAAATCAACTTGGTGGAAGTGAAGAAAAACTTGAGAGACATGGCTAGCTGGAGTAAAGCCAAGACAGATAGTCTCAGTGAGAGGCAAAGCTGGCATAACCACTTTTCTGGGGTTGTAACACTTTATAAAAATGATGTCATTTCCCTTGTCGATAAATATGACAGGTTTTCTATACAAAATTCCCTCTGTTTGTCTTACTGTCTCTTTACCAACTGAATTTTACATGTAAAGATTGTTCCGGGGCAATTCTCCGAGCGCTATTTTCAGCGTGTTCGGATCACCAGGAAACAATTTCCACAGAAGGGGTGATTTCCGGAGTGATCAGGAAAATGATTAGAGATTAAAGTCTTTCTCAAATGAAAATATGCTATGGAGAATTTTTCAGGCCGAATCGTCCTCAAGGGATTTTACAGGGCGAAGGGGAATTTTCAGCGAGGATGGAATTGTTCAAAGGGAACGGCTCCTGAAACACAAGGGCCTTTCCATTAGAATAGGAGGCTATTTTAAAAACGCTAATATCTTTTTCGTTAAGAGCAAGGTATTGAGGAGAGAGACAATCCTTCCATATACGAAATAATATCTGTTTGTTTTGAGTTTTAATGTGGCTCCTTACTTTCAGTTGAAATTTTTTTTTTTTTTAAATTCAAGCCAATATCAAGAGATGACTTTTGGGATTTTTACTGTTTCAAGTAGACTAAACTTTAGCTATTTATACTGACTTTTTTAGATTACGGTGCCCAGATACCGTTCGAGTTAGGAGGGGAGAACTGAAGAAAAAGAACAAGTAAAAAGTGAAAAAGAGAAAGCGAAAGAGATTGGGATATTCTCTGAAGGCTCTAAAAATTTACAAATAGCATTCCAATCTAAGTACCTCCTTATCAGACATTCAAGAGCCACTGGATCTACCGGCCAAACTGGGTGTTCAGTAAAAAGGTGTTAACAGAATATAATAATAATAAAAAGTATTATAATATAAATTGAACGTAAACAAAGTAAACAGAAATATTTAAACGATTGAATTTAAATAGTGCAAATAAAATGTAAAATAAACATAAAATATGAAGAGAGATAGTAAGCTGTATATAAAGAAAACATTAAAAGCTGCCAGATCAATAAAATATATTGTCATTTTATACATTTTCAAAACATCAACGTCCCAACAGTGACGTGTCGATTTTCCTTCCTGACAGAAGCGAGGTAAACTCACTTAATTCTATTTTGTTAATTTTTTTTAGTTTTTAAAAATTTGGTTCTGTTTCAGAGCTTTAATTATGCTTGTAATTCTTCGCAACAATTGTTGATTTGCCTAATTCACAGCCCTCTTTCAGAAAAGTTGGACCAAGAACTAATAACCCATGCGTTGGTGATAGGCTGTATCTGTCTCTGTACCGCTGTAATAGCCGGAATTCTCCTTTTACTGATGCTGAAAAAACTATTCAGATCAAAAAAGAACACACGTCCAACCATTTCACCAGTAGTTGATAAAGGTAATTCAAAGCCTCTATAAATTTTAGTTCTTTGATTGTTGTTTTTTTTTAAAATAAATTTTTGTTGGCGATGGTCAAGTTAAACAAGGTGTATATGCTAGGTACACACTATATATTGCAGAAAAAGGGATTGTGCCATGGCAACACACAAAATACAGCCAAAACAATAATTCAGCGACACTTAAAAATAAAATAGAAAAATTGCAAACTTGTCAAAACAGTTTAAGCTCTCGACTCACTCAATCTCCATTTGAAAGCTTTTCTCTGTGTTTAATTTCCAAATTAATATATTTCACTATATTTTAATATTCCCAAAATCAAACGAACCTCTTGATGAAACAAACTATTCATCTGACTCCACCTGACTTGGAAATTTTTTTTCTGTAAATTCATCAGTTGGAGACAAAGAAATGTGAAGTGAAGCATATCCTCGTCAGTTCATGGGGCATGAATAAGGACTATCCATCGCTCTTACTCTCCCTAAATGTTTTCTTCTTACTTCAAGATTTATAAAATTACCCTTCCCTGACAGATGCCACTCGATTTCATTGCTATTCAAACCCGCTTTAAAACATAGCCCCAAACCTCCTTTCATTGCTGGTAAACTCCAAGGGATGTCGAGGCCGGGAATTTACAATACCATTTCTGAATCTTCTGGTCCTTTAACACACCCTTTATCAATTTCACTACATTTCCTATCTCCAGTAATTTTTTTTAATCCAAATATTTGATAACGCACAATAAAAAAAAAATTGATCGCAGTTGTGAAGTCCATAAACTTTTCCTTTATTCTGCATCACTTCCGGATAAGCTGCATTTGATAATCTACTATTTGGTAAGCTAATATCCTTTCCCAATACGTTATAATTTTAATCACTCCTTTTGCCCTTAATAAAAACGTTCCTAGATCGCTCTCTAACGCAAAACTATTGAATTTCTCGCTTAAGCCAAGTAGTCCCTTGAAATGTCCTCTAAATACAATCTTTCCAATGTTTCCACTTTTCGAACTCCCATACTTCCACACCACAGCTCAAAACAGGCCGTACTTTGTCTATAAAATTCTCTTATGTAGTTTTAATACCTGCTGGTTCTAGATCCTTAAGGGGGCTCATCAGTAACGTCCATGAAGTCTTCTGACCTTCACACTCACCGATTACAAATTGCCAGTCCACCCTCCTGCACTTGTACACTAACAACCAAAACAAATAAAATCATTTACTTCATTCGTCCCTATCCCTTTATATAAAAACTTAATCTTTGCCTGTCATATTTTCCAATCTTTTCAAAAACTTGGAAATGGGTTGACCAATACCCTAATAGATTATATGCAACAATGCCATACTCTATTGCCGTTAGTTTTCTTGTTTAAACGGTTTATGATGGCTCATTTTTTTAATGATTGCATGTATGTTAGAGGAGGATGGTAAACCCTGTGCCACTATAACCTCTGAAAAAGGAAGGCTGTATCAATGCCCTTTCAATAATTCTCAGAATTTTCGCTTTATAACATGTCGACACTCTCCGGGCTAAAATCGCTCTTTTATGTGCTTCGACATCAAACTTCGGTACTTTCCTGTGGCGTAAGTAGAGATGCCTTATTGAGTCCGACGATTACACCACCCCTTCGAATCCCGATCCGGACACTGTTTTTAAAACTCCCACGATCACCACGTGGTTTATGGCCCAAATAAGGGCATAGCCTCCCTAGGGAGAACACGTGGTTAATGGGGTCAATGACCTCTTTTTCCAAGGTCGATTTATTTGATGTTTCTATGTGTAATAACTCGGGGACGAAGGTTGCACATGCGCATTGAATTCTATCGGGAACAATGTTATTGATCTAGAACTCGAGGGGGAAGTGAATTTCCGAGAACTTGATTGCGTAATCAAAGTGTGTCAACAACAACAACATCGACCTTGACATTCACTGAGAGCGTGCACTTACAACACCGTTACGAACCACGTGGTTTATGGTCCATATATGGACATAGAATACGGACGGGGCACCAAATATGGGCATGGACTCATTAGGGAGAACTTGTGGTTAATGGGGTCAATGACCTAAAGTTCACAACAACAACAACGACCTTGACATTTGCTGAGAGCGTGCACTTACAACAACAAAAACCCAGAATTTGGAACACCTGTGCTGTCGACCTCAATTCACATATCGTGAATCAATAATTCCCCTTAGAAACAACAAATTAATTACCCCTTTCTTGACAGATCAATCAATCAATGACATCATCTGTCAGACTTTAAAAATTTTCGCCTAGAAACATTTCTCCAGGAATAGATTCAAATCATTAATGTCTTTGCCTCGGGAACAGTTCTACTGGTCGAACTCCAAAGGATATTAATAACCAAAGGCCATGGAAACAATTAGGCAAGAAACATCTTAGCGATGAATTGTTTTAGCGCGCGAGAAGGTTTCCTATTAATTTGAAATGCGTTAGCACAGAGATGCCAATAACAAAGGAACACTCTTAATTTAATTTTAGGTATTATTTGGGCTAAAAAGTTTTAGAAAGTTTATGTAACTATTTCGTCGAAACATATAGAGAAATTTTAAAAGAATATTTTTGAAGAGATTTTAGAAGAGAATTTAAAGGTGAAACTCTGTGGTCGTTATAATACACAAGTTTCATTTGAACAGTGTTGTGAGCTCCTCTAACCCAACCCCAAAGGGTTCCAATCCTCCTACCCCAACCCCGAAGGAAGCCCCCGGTCCTCAAAGGCCCCCCAAACTCCCAAAGGCCCTCCACCGGTCCCCAAATGTCCCCCAGGCCCCCAACTGCCCTCCCCCCGGACACTCAAAGGTCCCCCAAGCTCCCAAAGGGCCACCGGCGCCCCCAAAGGCCCACCCCAGACCCTCAACGGCCATCCCCGGGCCCCCCAAAGGCCCATCGAGTTCCCAAAAGACCAACAGGGTCCCAAAAGCCCTCCACCGGTCCCCAAATGTCCCCAGGCTCCCAACTGGCCCCCCGGACCCCCAAAGGCCCTCCCCCGGCCCCCAAAGGTCCACCAGGCTCCCAAAGGACCAATCGGTCCTCAAGTGCCCCCAGACCCCCAAAGGCCCACCCAGACCCCCAAATGCCATCCCCGGACCCCCAAAGCCCATCCCCCGGTCCCCAAAGGTCCCCCCGAGCTCACAAAGGACCACCGCCCCTCAAGGGACACACAGACCCTCAAAGGCTCTCCCCGAGCACCCGTATTTCGTTGATGTGTGTTGTCTGAAACCTATGATTTGGGATGTGTAGTTTGCTACTTCAGGCTTTTCTGAGCTAAGGTTTCCTAGTATTTCCTAGGTGAATGGTGTCTGAAACCAATAGTTTGGGATGAGTAGTTTGCTATTTCAGGCTTTTATGAGCTAGGTTTCTTAGCCTTTCGTTGGTGTGTGTTGAGTGAAACTTATGATTTGGGATATGTAGTTTGCTATTTTTGACTTTTCTGAGTTGGATTTCTTAGTCTTTAATAGGTGTGTGGTGTCTGAAACCTATGATTTGGGATGTGTAGTTTGCTATTTTCGAATTTTCTGAGCTGGATTTCTTAGCCTTTCATAGGTATGAGTTGTCAGAAAATTATGATTTGGGATGTATAGTTTGCTTTTTCAGGCTTTTCTGAGCTAAGGTTTTCTAGTATTTCGTAGGTGAATGTTGACTGAAACCAATAGTTTGGGATGAATAGTTTGCTATTTTTGACTTATCTGAGCTAGGTTTCTTAGTCTTTCGTTGGTGTGTGTTGACTGAAACCGATGATTTGGGATATGTAGTTTGCTATTTTTTACTTTTCTGAGCTGGATTTCTTAGTCTTTCATAGGTGTGTGTTGTATGAAACCTATGATTTGGGGTGGGTGGATTGCTACTTTTGACTTTTCTGAGCTGGATTTCTTAGCCTTTCATAGGTGTTTGTTGTCTGAAACCTATAGTTTGGGATGACTAGTTTGCTATTTTTGACTTTTCTGAGCTAGGTTTCTTAGCCGTTCATAGGTGAGTGTTGTCTGAAACCTATGATTTGGGATATGTAATTTGCTATTTCCGACTTTTCATAACCGGATTTCTTAGTCTTTCGTAGGTGTGTGGTGTCTGAAACCTATGATTTGGGATGTGTGGGTTGCTATTTTTTTTACTTTTCTGATCTGGATTTATTATCCATTCGTAGGTGTGTGTTGACTGAAACCTATGATTTGGGAATGCTTAATTTGCTATTTTCGACTTGTCTGAGCTAGATTTCTTATCCTATCATATGTGTATTCTTTCAGAAAATTATGATTTGCGAGGTGTAGTTTTCTTTTTAGACCTTTCAGAGCTAGGATTCTTAGTCACTAATATGTGTTTTTTGTCTGAAACTTAGGGTTTGGGATGAGTAGTTGGCTATTTCAGACTTTTCTGAGCTAAGGTTTCTTAGTATTTCCTAGGTGAATGCTGTCTGAAACTTATGATTTGGGATATGTAAATTACTATTTCGGGCTTTTCTGAGTTAGATTTCTTAGTCTTTCATAGGTGTGTAGTGTCTGAAACCTATGATTTGGGATGTGTAGTTTGCTATTTTCGACTTTTCTGAGCTAGGTTTCTTAGCCTTTCATAGGTATGTGTTGTCAGAACATTATGATTTGGGATGTGTAGTTTGCTATTTCAGGCTTTTCTGAGCTAAGGTTTTCTAGTATTTCGTAGGTGAATGTTGTCTGAAACCAAGAGTGTGTGATGTGTACTGTGCTAGTTCCGACTTTTTCGAACCGGTTTTCGTAGTCGTTCGTAGGTGTGTGGTGTCTGAAACCTATGATTTGGGATGTGTGGGTTGCTATTTCAGGCTTTTCTGAGTTGGATTTTTTAGTCTTTCATAGGTGTGTAGTGTCTGAAACCTATGATTTGGGGTGGGTGGATTGCTACTTTTGACCTTTCTGAGCTGGATTTCTTATCCTTTCATAGGTGTTTGTTGTCTGAAACATATAGTTTGGGATGACTAGTTTGCTATTTTTGAGTTTTATGAGCTAGGTTTCTTAGCCGTTCATAGGTGAGTGTTGTCTGAAACCTATGATTTGTGATATGTAATTTGCTATTTCAGACTGTTCATAACCTGATTTCTTAGTCTTTCGTAGGTGTGTGATGTCTGAAACCTATGATTTGGGGGTGTGTGGGTTGATATTTTTTGACTTTTCTGAGCAGGATTTCATAGCCATTCGTAGGTGTGTGTTGACTGAAACCTATGATTTGGGATGGTTAATTTGATATTTTTGACTTTTCTGAGCTAGATTTCTTAGCCACTCATAGGAGTGTGTTGTCTGAAACTTATGATTTGGGAAGCACACGAAAACTTACATGCACACAAAAACTTAAATGCACACAAAAACTTACACACACACACACACACACACACACACCAAAACTTACTCACACAAACACACGAAAACTCACACACACACGACAAAACTTACACACACACAAAAACTTACACACACACACACACACACACAAAAAAACTTACACATGAACACAAAAAAAACTCACACACACACGCACAAAAACTTACACACACACACTCACAAAACTTACACATACACACACGAAAACTTACACACACACGCCAAAACTTACACACACAAAAACTAACAGATGCACAATAAAACTTACACACACACAAACACTAAAAATTAAACACCAACGAAAAAAAATACAAACACACACACACACACAAACAAACACACACACACACACACAAAAAAAAAAACACATGCACACGAAAAATAAAATTCACAAAAAAAATGAAATGAACAAAAAAAATTACACACACACACACACACAAAAATAACACACACACACACACACATAAAAACATACACACACACGCCAAAACTTACACACACACAATAAATTAAACACAAACACAAAAAAATAAAAAAACGAACCAAAAAGAACCCGCACACAATAATACACACACACACACACACACAC